>NC_056729.1:856976002-857006002 GCF_019279795.1 Protopterus annectens | reverse complement strand
ACATCATTTCCTCTTTGCAAACTTAAAGGGAAATCATGCATTTAACCAAAGGCTATGGTCCTGGATACCAAATGCAAAATATTACATGTTGTTACACAGTGTTAACTTAAATTGCTAGTGTAGTGTTTAAAAACATATAATAAAGGCATATTTGAACATATTATACATTTCATAAATACATACATATGATTATACTGCTTCAAAGGGCATGAAGTTAAGCACTCATAACATACAAGTTCCTATGCAAAAAAGACTTCAAATTAAAAAACGTATCAACATTTATTGTACCCATTCGATTCTAACTAATATACTTTCACATCTCTAAAGTATGCCATCATATTGAAATGGGCAAGACTGAAAATAAAAAAAATAAAATAAAACTGTACTAAATGCACTGTGTTCAGGTCAGTGTGTCTAGATGTAAACTTGTGTGTGCATGTATTCTAAGTTAATTCTAGGTTCATAGTCATGATTTGTTATAAAACAATGGACATCTACATGTGAGAACAAAGGAATGTCTTATCTATTCAACGCCTTAAGCTTTAAAAGGCAAGATATAGATAAGTGGTCATTTAAGCCTGGCCAGTGTCTGGAATCTAGCCTGATCTGCCAAAATAACTCGTCTTTTTCTATCAGGTAAGGCCAGGCTCCTCCTCTTAATGAAGGAGATACGGTGTCCAACACGGCAAACTTGAATTTGTGGTCAATGTATTGATTAATGTGTTTTGCCAGAGCATTGACTACACAACGGTCTGTAATGTTTCAAAGGTGTTCCCCTACTCTACTTTTTAGTTTCTGCTCCATTTTGCCAATGTAAAAACATGGGCAAAGCTCAAAGAGGGTACAATAAACTACCTTCTCGGAATTACAGCTGAATTTGTCCTTAATCCTTAATTTCATGCTGTTTGTGGTGGTTTTGTTTCCATCTAATATGTAGGGGCAAAACTTGCATGAATGACATTTGTGCATATTGCCTGCCTTATGTGGTTTGACTTGGTGTTCTAGTAGGGATTTCATTTTCTGCCCTTAACGGAAAACACAAGTGGGTCTGTTCCCCATAATGGTTCTCAAATCTGTTTCATTTGTTAGCAGTTTCCAGTTCTTTTCTAAGTTGTTCTTCATAGGGTAGGCATCAACTGAAAAGGTAGTAAGAAAACAAGATTTAAACAAGCTAGTATCATTTGTCTCTGTCATTGAGAGAACTACATTTGAAGTAGATTTAGTCATTACACTCATGGTGAAATAAGGGATGGAATGGTCACTACGGGGAACTTCTATGTCCAGGAGGGGAGTAAAGTATCCATTCTCGTTTAACCAGGACTTCATTTTTAATGTTGTCAACTAGGTTTTGTGGATAACCTCTTCTGAGAAACATGTAAAACAAGTTGTCACATTCATACAAAAAGACCAATTTTAATTAGGTCATTCTGGCAGCTCTAACAAATTGGCCTTTCAGAACGCCCCTTTTCTGTGTAAAAGGGTGGCAGCTGGTAAAGTGTAAGAAATTGTTAGAGTATGTACTTTTGCGGTATATCTCAGATGTGAATCTCTTGTTGCCTATGTCTTTTTAAGTAGTACATCTAAATAGGTTGTGTCTCACTGATGGTGTGTGTGAATCTTAAAAAAGAAGTTTAACTATTAATATATTCCAGAAATTGGTCCATCTGCTGTTTAGGACCATCCCAAAGAATAAAAATGTCATCCAAAAAACGTGTGTACATATGACATAATGGAGAAAATGGGGATTTAATAAGATTTTTTTCTCCCATTGTAACATTACAATGTTGGCGTACATGCCCCCACAAGCTGAACCCATGGCTACACCTTCATTTTGGACATAATAGTTCTTGTCAAATAAAATAAAGTTGTTTTTCAGAATTATGTCCAATAACTGTTCAAGTGTGTTGGTTCTGTCCTGACTTATCCCTTTGTCTGTCAAGTATTCACAAAACCATTGTGTCCCCACATCATGCGGGATAACAGTATAAAGGTCCCTAACATCCACTGTGATAAATGTGTAATGCTCATTAAACTGTACTGAATTGATTTTCTTTAAAAAGTCCCAGGAGTCAATGCAAAGTAGGGGTTCAGATTTTAAAATACCCTTAATTTCCAAATCCAGAAATGTTGCCAATGGTTGGGTAATAGAACCCCTAGCATCAACAATGGGGCATAAAGGGGGTTGGTGTATGTCCTTGTGGATCTTAGAAATGCCAAATATTGTTGGGGTAATCGGATAGTTGGCAGATAAGTATTGGTGTTCTTCCATACTAATTAGGCCATCTATAAACAGATCTTGTAGGTGGTCCCTAATCCTAAGATAAGCACCATTCAACTCATTTAAGGAACTGTGAGTGTATGTATATGTATCCAAAATTTCTCCCATTTTTCTTACATAATCATGCTTCCACATAAGGACAACACCACCCACTTTATCCGACTTCATTGCTCTAAGGTTGGTGTTAGAAGACAAATAAGTTTAGTTCCAGAATCTCTTCGGCACATAAATTATTTTTAACTTTATTCCTATTAGAATTTACACAGTGGGTTCTGATATCCACCTCACAGACACGTTCAAGCCTGTTGATGGCGGGAACAACTGGAGAATTATAAGTGCTAGAAACCTTCAATGGGTGTATGATATTATCCACACCTTGGAATAGTAGATTTAAATTAAGTTTTCTAACATATTGTTTTAAATCCACAATGGTATTCACAACATTAGCAGACCTATTAGGGGTAAAGTTAAAGCCCTTAGCCAACACATTACATAAGTATACATTAATGTCCACATCTGTGTAGTTGTACACCTTAAAATCCCCTTCTGTGTTCAAGTGAACTGATAAGGGTGGGTAATGTAAAATCACGTGTCCATTTCTGTGCAAGGAGTTTGTTCAGAAGTTAATTCCTCCCATGTCTCCTCCTCCATTTACCCCTGTAATTTCCCCTGTTCCTTCCATTGTATCCTTGTGGGTAAATGTCCATTTGTCATCTCATTTGGTATGAGGGTCTCTGATTCTGCTGGTTCCTTATCCATTATGATCTTCTTGGAGTGGGTTAGTCTTCCTCTAAAAAAGACTCATCACCATTGTTGTTAAAAGCTATCCTGGCCACCAAAATTAACATCCAGATCCTGACTGTTGGCAGTCCATTGTTTAGAGGTCCATTCCTGGGAGGGAGGGGGTGGGGAGTTTGCACAGGTGGAACTGTAATCTTTTTCATCCCTTGCAATCTTTTTTATTTTTCTATTCTTAGTTGTGTTCATTTGCTCCTCAATGGAGTGAAAAATATGGGTATAGTCAAACCTGTTAGTTGGAAACAAAGGGTCCTGTGTGATATTTTTGCCAAGTTTTTCTGCTTCTTAACCCAGAATGATGATTTGTTCATCACTATGTTTGATTACCATGTTCATGTAATCGAACCCAAACTGATCAAAGAGCTTAATTAGGTCTTTGTGAAAGGAAGAATTAGATATGAGCCAAGATGGTTATCGCCAGATGCGTAACCCTTTAGGCACTACTTTCTTTCTTATACACACTCTGACATAACTATTGTCCATTTGTAATTTTTTTTTATTTTCAGCAGGACTCTATCAAATTGTGACAAGTTATTGAAGAGAGAACAGTCCATGTCATCCTCTCTTGCCTCCACACTTAATGAATATTTATTGTCCAGCCATTGAAATAAACAGTCTGTGCCACCATTTGCACCATTGGCAGCTATATTGTTGTTACCAATGTTGTTTTGAGAAAAAGAACCACTGACCTGTGAACTGGTATGTGGTAAACCAGAAACTGAAACCCTTTGAAGCTGCAGTCCACTCGTGCCGACCACACATGTCTGCAACTCAGGTGAAGCCAGCAAACTCGACACAAGGTGAACAGTTAACTGTGAAAGAGCAGAATGCTCTAAATGATCCATGTGGTCCATTAGCCTCTGAATTAAAACAGTTAAGTCCCTAACAGAAGCTGTGGTGTCATTTTCTGAAGATGTTTCCTCCAAATTTTCCATTTAAAAGGAATTCAAGCAAAGGCAGCAAGCCTAATCCAACTTGTTGATCTGGTAAGCCCAAAGGAACACACTCCACAAAAAGCAAAAAGGTAAACAAACCAATGAATCCAAAAAGATGGCTAGCACCAGTTGCAGGCAAATGTTTTATTCAAAACAGTAGTGAAAGCTTGTAAGCACTTTCGTCCCAAGTTTAAAACAATACAGGAACTTCATCAGACAAGCTAAGAAGCACTAAAGCTGTATTTAAATAAAGGAAGGCATATTACATAATTTCCTCTTTGCAAACTTAAAGGGAAACCATGCATTTAACCAAAGGCTATGGTCCTGGATACCAAATGTAAAAATGTTACATGTTGTTACACAGTGTTAACTTAAATTGCTAGTGTAGTGTTTAAAAACATATAATAAAGGCATATTAGAACAAAGTAAACATTTCATAAATATATACATATGATTATACTGGTGCTTCAAAGGGCAGGAAGTTAAGCACTCATAACATACAAGTTCCTATGCAAAAAGGACTTCAAATAAAAAAAAAATGCATCAACATTTATTGTACCCATTCGATTCTAACTAATATACTTTCACATCTCTAAAGTATGTCATCATACTGAAATGGGCAAGACTGAAAATAAAAAAATAAAATAAAACAGCACTAAGATGTAAACTTGCGTGTGCATGTATTCTAAGTTAATTCTAGGTTCATAGTCACATGTACTGTTATAAAACAATGGGCATCTACATTTGAGAACAAAGGGATGTCTTATCTATTTAACGCCTTAAGCTTATTTATTTTTTTATGCATGATTTCCCTTTAAGTAGGAAATGATGTAATATGCCTTCCTTTATTTAAATGCAGCTTTAGCTCTTCTTA
The DNA here is from genome assembly GCF_019279795.1 of Protopterus annectens. Lineage (NCBI taxonomy): Eukaryota > Metazoa > Chordata > Ceratodontiformes > Protopteridae > Protopterus > Protopterus annectens. The sequence goes on along the minus strand of NC_056729.1, from coordinate 857,001,117 downwards.
GCTTGTCTGATGAAGTTCCTGTATTGTTTTAAACTTGGTACAAAAGCGCTTACAAGCTTTCACTACTGTTATGAATAAAACGTTTGCCTGCAACTGGTGCGAGCCATCTTTTTGGATTCATAGGTTTGTTTACCTTTTTGCTGTTTATAGACTTGAAATTATATGTTAGAAAACTGAACCTAAGGCTGGTTTTATTTTAATTATATACAGACAAATAATGAAACAAATATGATAAGTGGAACCTGAAAAAGATACTGTGACTTTAGCCCACCCACTCACCCAACTTGGCAGCCTTTGAATCTAAGCTTGAGGCAGATATAAGGAGAACTTTAAGAAACTCCCCAGAAGGAAATTGTATAATGTTAACAAGAAACTGACCTAGAAGGTAATGAAGACAGGTAAAGATGGATTTACAATAGTAAAATAAAAAGCATGCTCAGCAATGAAAAGATCTCCTGCAAAGCAAAATGGTAGATGTGCAGATTGCTTACAATAACATAGATGAGTAGCTAAGGATTATGGAAAAAAATGACTTGGTTAATTCTAAACTGCATGAATTCCTTACCACCCCTCACCCCAACGTTCCAATTTTTTGGGGGAAACCCAAATCACTCTAAAACCTGCTGGACCCTCCATAATGGCCAGCAGTAGCTAACAGTTGGTCTATAACTGAACAAATGTTTATACATTTATAAGTCCAAATAAAATCTCTGACCAAGAGTAACAGGTCATTATTTTTGGACACTTTGGACTTCCTGAATAACATATGGGACATTCCTGTTGGTGAGCACACCATTCTGGTGAGAATAGATGCACAACTTCTGCATCAAAGCTGTGGTTGATGCAGTCCTAAAAGACAGAATAGCTATGCCAGGGGAGAGTAAAATTTTAGGAAAGGTCCTCAGCATAATCTTGAGGAACATTTATTTCTGATTTAACAAGTTCTACAGACTGATCCTGGGTATAGCTATGGGGGCATACATGGTACCCAGCCTAGCTAATATGGCCTTCAGCATGTGGGAAGAGGCTTACATCTACAAGAGCACTTTCCAGGAGCCAATAAAATACTACTTATTTTCTATAACAACATTTTTATAATATCAAAAGGGTGTGAAGCTACCCTTGGCAGATTCTATGACCACATAACTCAATCCGCAGATTTCCTTAAATTCACAAGCAGCCACCATAAAGAATCATCCACATTCTTAGACTTAACCATAACCAAAATCCTGGGGGAAGTTAGACTCAGTGAACATTCTGCTCTGTAACCACAGTATGCACCCTTAGATAACAAAAACAAATGTTATCAAGCACCAGGGAGTGAGGCAAGAGTGTCAAATTAAACCAAAGACAACCTCTGGGACCTACAAAGGGACTTTATGTACATGGTTACAGCAGTAGAATTTTAAAGATTATACTTGATCCTATTATTCCCTTGAAAGACACCGATGACCCCTTTCTTCAGGAATCCCCATAGAGAATTCTGGGACAATTCCATAACTTGTACAAAGACCCAAAAGAGGAAGAAAGAAACAGAAGTCTAGCTTTAACTTCCACAAAAGATTACAAGGAAATACACAGGCTGGTCATAAACAACTGGATGATTTTATCAAGTAACCAACAGTTAGAGAAAGTATTTGGCATGGGTCCTACTTCTGTTTTTAAAAAGGTAAAGAGAGTTAGAGACTGTCTGGAGATTAAACATAAATGTGATACTGGTTCAGACTGCCATCGTGTGGTTGTGGCTCCCTAACTGCAGCTTTTGGGCTCACATGTGTAACTGACTTTTTTGACTGCCCTAAAAGGAGTTCTGATTAAGGCTGAAGGGGATTATAACACTCAGTCAGCTGTTTACAGAGACCAGTGATCTTGCACTGCTGACAAGTTTAAAGTAAGAAGAATTTACCACCTCTCAGACATCAGGCTAAAAGTTTTCAAGAAACTCAGTGCTAAACACAGGCATGACCACTCGGACCACCAAGGATTTCTCTTCCAAATTATTGACAACCTGGAAATGGAGCCACTGGAGAACAATGAAAATGCCACTCTTGAGCAAATGGAACTGAAATGGCAAATACTTTTGAAGGCATACAAAGCACCAAGACTCAGTTCTAGTTGTTCCATAGATAGTGTTCTAGCTCTGAGGAAACTACATAGCACGACATATTACTGAAAACTATTCATTATGTTTGATAAGAATGTCATAAACATTTTTATTTGTTAGAGTCATTTTCTCTATAAAAATGGGAGATTTGCCTTTGCATCCAACAGTACATTAACTAAAGGAACAAGTCCCAGCTCTGAGGCATTGAGTCTGGTCAATGGGCACTTGAAGACTGGTCTTACTCATATTTTTTTTATAAATTTTCACTTCAAAGTCACTTCAGTATGTATAGTTCCCACATACTCCATTTATTACTATGTAATATGCTCCTTTTCTTTTTAACAATCCCACATCCTGTTATTTTATTTCTTTTACAAGATTCAGTATTTCAATTATAGTTGGTTTAGCTTTTGATATCCAGTTTTGAGTAATTGCTTGCTTGACAGCCAGTAGAATTAAATATATTAAGACCTTACTCTGTTTGTGCAATTCAGATCAAAAGAATAATTTTCTTAGTTATAAGCTTTGAGGAAAAAATTGTGAAGTCTGCTTGAGGTATAAACTACCCATGAAAACACTTCCAGTCAAAAATCCTACACATTATGGACGGTGTTTCAGATATGGGAGTCATTCAGATGTCTTCACAATGGTACTTTGTAAACTGCCTTTCCATTCTCTCTTCTCAATCATATCTAACCATCTCAGATTGATTTTTCTAGTTATCATACAATATTTTATTTGCACTACTAAGTACCTCCGTTTTAACATCAGCTTTTGATCTAGACTCAAGTAAACCTTTGCCAGATCTGATCTTTCACTTAGCACTCCTTTATCCATTTCTCTTTGCCTATACTTCATCAGTTCCTACTAGAGACTGCAATCTCTCACTTTCACTCCAAACTTCTGCTTGGCCTCGCCCCACTATATTAACTTCCCCTCTCTAATATTTTTACTCTCAATGTCTTGGTTCCCTTGCTAATTTTCTCCAGTAAATTCCAGTCCTCCTTGCCTATTGTCTACACTTCTACCTGCAGTCATTCCTGTTGCTAAAAGCCCCTTTCTCCATTCCTCTGTTGGCTTAGTTCTTAGTGTACTTTCTTCTACTTTATGAATCTACTATTTTATATGGCTATTGTCATTCTCCTTGAGGATCTACATCCAAAATTCTAGTCTGTTCTTATTTCTTGCACTCATCCTGTTCTGTCATTCCTTTCCTCTTTGATCTGTAGCCTTTTGCTTATATTATATATATGCAATAATTAACAGTATAGCTCTAAAGTATCAGTCAATCAGGTAATCCAAAACCCTCTTGTTCAATGAGTTGAAACAATTTATCTTGCTTAACATTTGTCCCCTTCCCCTCTCAGAAAAATTCCTCCAACTCTTTACTAATCATTATCTGCAGCTCCTCATCTGGCTGATAAAATATACTTGGCCTATATGTAAGATTTTGTAATGGCAGCTAAGGATATGTGGGAAGAGACTAAACAAAATATAATACAAATGAAATACTGGAAGGTCTTCATTTATGGATATGGATAGTAATGTACAAGCAGTGAAAATATTTTTATTCCCCTTGGTATTTTGAAAATGTCACTTGTTTTAGCAGTAGACAGGTTTAAAAGAGTGCTGTCTGACTGGAATGAATGCTACTTTTAGAAATATACAGATTGAAATGGATGAGTTGAATAAAGTTGTTCGTATAGATTATAAGAGCATTGTCAAAAAAATCTAGGCAGCACTATGTCATTGTGCAGATTATGTGGGTAGAAAGATGTCTTTGTTGACAAACATTAACACATAGAACCCTGCCTCCAAGAATGAGATTTTTGTTGTTTATAACAAAATTAATTATTTTTTTCGATGAACTTTTATTAAATAAAAATGTCAGTCCAGAGTTGTACCAACATCTGAAAGTTGAAGATCCGGTTATGCACTACATATATGAAATACCAAAAACTCTTTCTAATATATAGAGCCCTCCCTTAAGACCCATTGCATTAGTTGGTTGCTCATAAATTGAGCCACTAGCAACTATATTGATGGCAAACTCAAAAATACTTTCTTCAGGAGTCCAAATGTGTTTTAAAAGACTCATGGCATTTTTTAAATCAACTTAGACATGTCAAGATAGAATGTTAAAAACTGAAACTCAAAGCCCTGTTACTATACTATGTATCTTACAAATTGCTAAGAAGTGACCTGTCAAGCATGCGAGGCATCTTCTGACCCAATCATGATGGATTTACTGCACATCAGCACATCAAACGGCATCATAAATACTCAATCAAGGAATGTAATCCTCTTCCATAACATCAACATAATGCATTGGGTGGGCAGGCATATCTCAAAGAGGAAGAAATTGCTCTGGAACAGACCCCCCACCACCCACCCATATGAATCAAAGCTCATCCCTATCGATATTCAAGTTTAACTTTGGCCTATGGATGGGAAACAGAAAATTTACCTCAGGACTGCCCCCTGTACTAGTAGTGGAGAGTGGAAGCTTTTAAATGGTTTATCCCATGCATGGTTCCCCTCAAATCAAATTATTGATGATATAATCCTAATTACTCTCATTAGGGGTAATATATCAGCCATGGGATGGGTAAGGCTAATCTAACATCAAATAGGATAGGTTAATTTGAGCACCAGAAGGGAGACTGGATACGTTTAAATGGCATAGTCCTTGCCTATGAACCAGTAAACCATATTCCATGTCACCCCCCCCCCACCTCACTATTCTAAAATGGTTTAATGAAGTTACTATGACAGATTGTTTTCTTAATAATCTTTGCTAGTTAGCATGGGATTAGATATCTGCATACGGAACCAGTGATGTGCGAGTGCCATTCTTAATTATTCAAATGTCATTCTGAAGTATCCAAGTACAGTTTTAAAGGTTTCTGTTGATATCAGTATTAGTATTTCTGCTCTGATTCAGACCCTAAGTCTGACTCTACACATACCCTACAAGCCTCAAACCTGACAACCACAGTGACTCATCCTCTATTACCTCAGTGGATCCATGTCTGGCCAAACTAATACCTGCTAGAGCTTAGCCATTACTCCTTAAAAGTCATGCTTTTGTAAATGGCTGTCTCATACATCACTGAGGAGTACCTATTCCCCTTTCCCTATTCACTTTTGTGATTTATTCTAGCATTCCTCCCCTCTAACATTTGCTTGATTTGGCATCAACTCTCAACTCCCTATTTTAAAAATATATAACACAGTACCATAATTAAATAACAGATTAGTTCGCAGAGCTTATATAGCTTTCCTTACACTTGCCTTATGTGTACTAAAAAGAGACATGCTTAGCACAGTTTCTCACAGCCAAAGAGTCTAACAGTTTAGGTGCTCAAAACACTGTACCTTACTGATTGTTCTTGTACCAGTAATCTGCCAAAGCCTGCTCCATTTGTCCCTGCTCTGCTTGGGCTCACTCTCCGACAACACTCTACATCCTTTTCCCATCCTACTATTCCCACATTTATTTCAAACTAACCACTCCTATAACCCCCATTACCCAATCAGACAGGGAAAATAAATTAATCTAAAATACACCACTCCTGAATTAATTAACCCTACCCCCTCTAAGACACTAGAAGTTCATTTGGTCAATTGGATATTAAGTACTTAACTGCAAAAGCCCTAGTACCAGCACACTAAAGCAACTTTCAACAATAGCTTTCTTTCTATTTCTAGCTCCCACTACAACTATATGTTACCCTTCTGCAATGCTGCTCAATTAATTTTGACACTAGAAGTACATTTAACCTCTTACCACATCCACCTAAATAATTCTATCCACTGCCATACTACTTCAATCTCCTATCCACAGAAAATAAAATAAAAGCACATTATCATATCCCTCTCAGTCTTTAGCATTTCACACCCCCCAACAAGCCTCCTACACTCTTCTCCCACACTACAATTCCCCCACATCTCCCTGAAATATGCTAGATACATAGTCATTATCCTTAAAACCATAATAAATATACCATCAAAACTAACACTTAGCTGAGATATCCACCCTAACCCTGGCCTAAATACTACCCTAGATAGAATACCTCTCTGACCCACCATCCAATTCCAAAGTACGCCCCCCCAGCCAGAAACCAGCTAATCTCTTATCATTAAATATCAATACCAAAAGTATTGCTAACAAAATCCAAGAACTACATGCCACTGTCTCTATATATTCACTAGACATTGTTCTAATTACTGAAACCTGGCTAAAACCTGATATAAGCAATAATTTAATACTTGCTCCTGGATATAATATTCTATGTCAAGGCAGAAAGGGCAAAAGGGGGGGAGGAATAGCCATTCTATTTAAAAATAATCTTACTTTAGAAGCCATAGAAGTTCATAGGTTAGTACTAGGCTGCCTGTCCTTTCAGGTCATTTTAAGCCTAGCCAGTTACCCCATGTGAGAATCAAACCCTACACCTTGTGTCTGTAAGGCAAACACCTTAACCATTAGGCCAATCTCCCATCCCCTATAACATAATGTCCCAGACTAATAATGTGGAAGTGATTTTTACAAAACTGAAGATTAATTCTAAAAAACATCTAAATATAATAAGAACCTATATACCCCCAGAAATAAACTTCCCACATTAGAAAACATATTGCACTGGTCCTCACAAGCATTGCCCAGGAAACAATAATAATGGTTGACTTTAACATCGATTCCTTCATCTGTAACTCCCAGAACCCCACTTACCACATCAACCTCCACAGCTTCACCTGAATTATTCAAGTTCCCACTAGGATCACCAAATCATCTAATAGGCACTCCATCCTTATTGAATATTAACTAATAGACCTACTCTCTCCTTTTACTCTGGCTGTCTCCCAGATAGCCTAAGTGATAATCTCCCAACCTATTTATTCAGACATTGAATAAACCCATCAAAACATGGTACTTGCCATCTTATAAGAAATAAAAAAACTTTAACCCCCAAGATTTCATATCCACCCTCAAAGTTTGCAATTGGGCACCACTTAAACATCTCCCCCTAGAGGATGCTGTAAATACTACCTTCCTGAGCATCTTGAATGTACTAGCTCCCCCAGGAACTATAAGGATAAATTCTAACTTTGCCCCATGGTTTATCAAGGAAACCAGGACACTGCTAAAAAGGAGAGATAAGACTTGGGATCAATGGCACAATACTAAATCTCAAGCTGCCAAACAGGCATACAAAGAGCTCAGAAATAAGACAAAGAGACTAATTAAACAGGACAAGATTAACTACTACTACATTATCCAAATTAAACACCAGAATAACCCACAAAAGTTTTGGTCAGCTATTAATAACATCCTTCTACCAGGTAACACTAGCTCACCCTTCCCATCTATTAGTTACAATCCAGATAGCATAGACACCCAATTTAATAAATATTTCACTGAGACAATTTTAGCTCCATCTAACAAGTATGGCCCAATCCCTACTCCCATTCCTCCTATATCAAATAATAACACCACCACATTTTCGTTACAACCTGTCTCTACTGACATGATAAAAAAACTACAATAACTGTAACCCACAACCCTTGCAGCTGATAATCGGTCAGCTGAATATCTTAAAGTTGCTGCCAATGCCATTTCTTCCCTGTATCCATCCTTATTAACCAATCCATCTTCGAACATCAAGTCCCAGCTATGTGGAAAATTTCACATATTATTCCAATACATAAAGGAGGCAATTCAAAGAAATGCCCAACTATCATCCAATTGCTATCCTGTCACCTTTGTCCAAGATTCTTGAGAGATACATTCACACATAAATTATGGACTTACTAACAAACTTGTATCCAATACACAACATGGATTTCAACTTACACAGTACTACCGCTGCTCTAATGACTTTCACTGATATGGTTAATCATCATAGAAATAACGGCAAATTTGTCTCCTATATCTTTCTTGACCTATCAAAATCCTTTGATATGGTCTCTCATAATAAACTTAATCTAAGCCAGTCTACACTTGCTTGCTTCCAAGACTACATTAGTGGGTGCCAACAAGCAGTACAATGGCAACAAAACCTCTCTTTTCTTCCACCTTTAACATCGGCCTACTCTTAGACTCGGAAATGAAAGAATAATGTACAAACACTTTTCCACGTGATACTAAAATGTTCATCTCTCAGGCTTCTACTGAAAAGATCTTTACAACAATCATAGTAAACTTGTGTTTTAAGCTCTGTTGAAAAGATACAATTTTTTGTATGACATTTATGCAAAAACACTCTCTGACCCTCTTATGTCTTTATATATGCTAGCTAGTGATTTTTCATCTATTAATATGTTATTCTCATTCTTGTTTTTGACTCTGTATATCTGCTCATTATTCTGTTTTTCTGTTTTATATGTAATTGCATACACTTCTTTGTATTTTATGTTTATTACTCGGTGTTTTATATGTAATTACGTACACTGCTCTGTATTATATATGGTGCGTGCATATGTAAAAATGTGCATTTCTCTGTGTTAATTGTGAAGCTTTTCTCCAAGGCCTTTGCTGAAAAAGGATTTTTGTCCAGTTGGACTTTCCCAGAAAGCAAATGTAAAATAAAAATAAATAAAATAATCTCATTTATGAATTCATTGAATTCTTCTTTTGCTTTCGGCTGTTCCTGTTAGGGTTCACCACAGCAGATCATCCATTTCCATTTCTTCATGTCCTCTGCATCTTGCTCTGCCACACCAACTGCCTGCAGGTCCTCTCTCACCACATCCATAAACCTTATCGTGCGCCTTTCTCTTTTCCTCTTACCAGGCAGCTCCAACCTTAGCATCCTTTTCCCAATATACCCAGCCTCCCTCCTCAGCACATGTTCAAACCAACACAATCTTGCCTCTTTGGCTTTGTATGTAAACTGTCCAACCTGGGCTGACCCTCTATTATTCCTAATCCTGTCCACTCTCATCATACCCAGTGCAATTCATAACATCTTTAACTCTGCCACATCCAGCTGACTCCTGCCATTTTGTCAGTGCCACTGTCTCCAACCCATATAACATAACTGGTCTCAGCTAAACTTTCCCTTTCACTCTTACTAGTACTCATCTGTCACAAATCACTCTTAACACTTCTCCACCCACTCTACCTTGCCTGTACTCTCTTCTTCACCTCTCTTCCACACTCATGGAATGATGAATGAATTAATTGAATTGATTTTATTTAATATTTTTTTTACATTTTGATTGTAAATATTTTAGACAAGTTCAGGGAGTACCAGCGGTGAATGCTTGTACCCCAGTCTATGTTAATGCTACACTTTGGTAGTTGGAAAATGAATTCATATTTAAATGTGAACATTTAAATAGATGTGTGACATAACCACCATTACTTGGATGATGTTATTATTATAGGCTGGGATGATACTGAGCAATTTAATGAATTTGTAGCAGTATTAGAATGTTCTACATATTTTCTGATTTTTACACACAACACAGGGCTTGAGAAATTAATTATCCATTCATTATTAACATTAAAGAAAAAACACTAATTATTTGTAAGTTCTGGGGCAGGAGGCAAAAAGGAAGATATAACTTGCAATACTAGTTGAGTTATGAATCTGGCATGTTGTGAGATATACCCTGCATTTTATCTTAGAAAAACAGAAAATACTGTCCACAAAATAAGATGCCAACATAATTATAGTATTACTGAAAAGGATGATAGAAATGCATTGGTCAACATTCTTTGATGTGTCCTAATTTTATTTTGTTTTCCTTTTTGTTTCATTTTGGAAAAAAATAGAAATTTCACCATATCATGGGAATTGAAAGAATTTTTAGAGTGCAAGGAAATACTATGGCAGTTCAGAGCAAATGCTACTTTTCTGCAAGGTCTTATTTCTATAAGTAGTGAATTAAAAAGAAGATCTATGCAACTTTAGAATACCTTGCTAAGTGTTTAGATATGTTTGTTATGAGTTTTTCTTCATTAGAAATGATTTTAGGAATGAATTTTGGTTGTTTTTTTCCAAGTTTTAAATTTTTATTGATATAATAATGAAGTCACATTCTGTCACTTATTAATGCATTGTAGGTGAACTCAGTATGTGTGCTTTTCCTTTAATCTTAACAGTCATGTAATTTTAAAGGGGTTTAAATATATCATATAGGTATTTTAACTGGTTCTGAAGAAGTCCATTTTATATGGATGAAAGTTCTAATCCAGTAATTTATTGTTTTAATAAAAAAGGTTTTATCTTTGTTAAGCTTTGCTTTGGTGCACAGGGAGTAATTTTTGGCATTTTGATGGTTATTTCATGGAGTTATAATTGAGTAAGTGATGTATTCTGTATTTGTTGAAGGAAGGGAAGCTCAATGTCGCTTATATTCTGAAAGCATGAGTAACTTTGTCAAGAGCCTCTGGTATGTAAGCATAGCATTTGTAACAACCAATACGTGGAGGTAATATGCATTTATAATGATAGAAAAAACAATATCCTCTCATATGTAAATAAATTCAATCAGTTATTGGAAAACTGTCACATTCTTTGGCTGTAACACATGATTTAAGTGATGATATAATGTTAGTAAAATAATGTCCCATTTTAATACACTGTGGAAATGTGGAAAGAGGTCAAATCCATTGACATGGTTTGGCAGACTAACGCATGTAGCAAGAAAAAGGTAAAGTGACAGCTTGATACGCCAATGTAATATAAAAAGGGGGAGATCAATGCAGTGACACTTGTATAGATATCCAAAATCAAAACCATAAGGAAAATAGTACAAAAGCTACAAAGGGGCTATGATATGGTTGTAGTTAGGCTGTGAAAACAATCCTATCAGACATGTACACAGATTATAGGACATCAGACACCTAAAACTGTAAGGGATGTAAGTATAGGAACTAAAGGTAAGCTGATGTATAATGCTGAAAGAAGTGCTAGTACAGAAAGAGAGAAGACAAAAATAGAGGAAAAAGGACACATAAGTAAAAATCCTCCCAGGGAAGTGAACAATTAAAGTGAAGCATAATGGAGGATGCAACATTGTGTACTCAGGTGTGTATAAGGCCAAAAATTCAAATAAAGGCAAACTTTCAGCAACAAGTATCTAAGGAAAGCTATAAAACTGACAAAGTTTGTTCTGAGATACTCTCTGCAGATGGAGGATAGAAGGAAAACAAACCAAAATTCTTGTATCCACTCACATTAAGCCAGAGGGAGAGTGTGGTTTATATAAGAGTGCCAAAATCTTCTTTCTTTGATGGCTTATTCATAACCAACTGGGCACTACCCCACCAAAACACACATTGCACTAAATCAAACACACCCGACATCCCACAATGTGTGGGGCCATGCCATCACAACCCCCCAACTATATATATATATATATATATATATATATATATATATATATATATATATATATATATACACACACTAACACAGAGATTGCACACTTCGGTGGGGAAAAGGGCAAAGTTGTGGTGTTGGCCAATTGGCTCTTATCCCGTAAAAAATGTTGATGTTCACTGAAGTTAGTCTCAATGGATAGGGGTCAATGAATAAGCCATCAATGAAAGAAGCTTTTAGTGAGCTAATATAGACCCAGGACAGTGACCTAAAACAAAAAGAGAACACTAAGAGGCTTATACAGATAGCAGAGATAATAAAGTCATATGCTTTTTTTGTGTGTTACTCTCCTTTGCAGGGGAAGATCAGTATTTTTTCTGAACAGATGCTTTCCCTTCTACCAGAATACAAGTTACTGAAGAAAGTAACCCTGAGACAGTTACAGGAGTTGTCTGTATTAAAAGCAAATCACATAATCATTAAAAAAGTATAGTAGAATGAAAATTATTTAATTAGAGCAAACATGAATATAACTAAAATTGTATAAGCTGATACCAAGCAATGCATTCACATAACTTAGTACTCTAATTTTGAAGTAAAAAAATTACCTCTGACATAAAATTAAGACATTATTCATCATTTTCCCATGTGAACATTTTACAAGTCACTAGTAATGAGGCTAGCTCATAACCATACGTTAGGCAGTCCCATGGAGAAGGACAAAATTAAGGCAAATGTACTAACCACATTTTACTGGCTAGGCATAATGAAAGAGGTAAACAACTTCAGTGTTTCTTATCCAGAATGCAATAAAACACCACCCCACTGTGGAATAAGATTTGGTTGATTCCAGTGCTTATCACAGTGGTGCCATTTAAGTGTATTGCTATGTATTCCATGGGACCACTAGTAAAACCTAGCAATGCCTGATTGTATTTCAAAACCTCAGATAGGGTTATTTATTGTTTTATTAATTGCTTTGTAGTTTTTACAGCATTTGTTTTATAGACCCTTTGTTGGAATCTGGAAACAAATACCCCAGGATTCAACAAGTTCTGCATGGTATGCAGGTATAGTGCAAGAGCTGCTGCATGCAATATAGCCAACGAGCGATCCAGAAATGAGCTCCCGGGACGTGCACGAGCTCACCAACTCTATTCCTACATGGACACGGCTCCTGTATGCTAATTACCCCATTTGCAGGTGAAAAACATGCAAATGAAGTGAATTAGCGATCCAGGAAGCAGGCAGGCATCTGTGCAGGAATAGTGTAACCTGCAGAAATGCATCCGGCTACCAACTGAATACATTTCTGCAAATTATAAAATGGAGGCATGAGAGCTCCAAAGAAAGCATGTATTCAATGTAGTAGGCATGCCAATGGCCAAATAGATGGCCCTTGGCATGGTAAATAGTTGCAAAATTATAAAAAAATAAAAATTTTTTGGCTGATTTTGGCTGTTTAAGCATAGGGCAGCAGTGCACAAATGGGATCAGCCTGGAAATAAAAAAAGAGCTGGAAATAAGCTGTTAAACCAAAATCATCATTCTGCCATAATAGTCAATGGCATACAGAAGACAACAATACCATTCAATAGTGGTTGCTAAGGGGGAAGGCAGAGTGTCTTGTCACCATGCATTAGCAGTCAGTTTTATGCAAATGAGGGGACTGATACTGAATCACAGATTTCCCCTCAGTAGTAGCTAGCACCCAACCGAGTAAGTGCAGCAACACCATGGTGCAAGCCGAAGAGGTAGCTGACCTCATAAGGGGGGAGTGTCATGCATGCTGTTAGCTTATTGGAGCTCTGTGGCCCATGTTTGCCTTTAGCTAAGCAAAACTAAGGAAGGGGCGTGTCTGAGGCTGCCTAGCAGTGTTTACATTGCCTAAATGGGTGTGCACACCACACACCGGGTTTAAAAAAAAAAAAAAAATTGGAAATAGCAGCTCTGTTCACATCTGAGCAGTGGGTGTGCGCTGCATGCCTCAGGGCTTAAACGGGAAATTAATGGAAGGAAAAACAGCAGTAGGAAGGCAATCAAGGAGAAAAAGCATAGTTGGCAGGTGAAATGCATCAGAATCAGACAATTACACAGGCAGCAGCCCAGCCCAGCACACTACTATAAACTATGCAAACACCTTTCACTCTGTTTATTCCTACAAACTCTACATCACCGGTGTACACAGATGGGGAAATTATACCAGACAAAACTAACAAAATGATAGGGACTGCTGTTGCTCTCATACATCAATATGTGGAAGAGGGTGAGGGTGGTGATGATGAGAATGCTGATGACCAACCCACAGTGTGAAGGAGAAGAGTGTACAGACCCAGGGTAACCTACCAGGGGCTACATGAGCTGGAGATAGTGGTGTGCTATCGGTGGACAGGGATATCCTACAGCAAATTGTTGAGCTGTGCCAGCCACGCCTCACACACAGAACCAACAGAGGGGAACCCATCCCACTGGATACCAAGGTATGTGTAGGCATAAGAATACTAGCCACAGGTACCTTCCAAAGACTAACTGGGGATATCATGGGGATCTCACAGGCATCAGAATCCAGGGTACTCCACTAGTTCCTGGATGCCATGTCAGCACATGCCAGTAAGCACATATATTTCCTCAACACCCATGAGGTGTTGACCAGCAAGATGTGTCTCTTCCACCAAATAGCAGAATACCCTGAGGTAGTGGGTCCTATAGACTGCATGCACATACACATCAAAACACCACCTGGTGAGTGGGGTATGGTCTACATAAACATCAAGGGCTTCCACTCCATCAACTGCCAGGTCGTGTGTGATGCCCAGGGTGTTATAATGAATGCGTGTGCTGGCAGCCCTGGAAGCAATCACCACTCCCACATCTAGCATATGACACAGCTGTACTAGAAATTTGCCAGTGGAGACATCCCATATGGCCACCTAGTGGGAAATGTGGTTACGCACTTGAGCCGTGTCTGATGACACCCATCAGAAATGCAAACACAATCGAACAAGAACTCCATAATGAGGCAACCGTACAAACGAGAATCTTAATAGAGCTTGTGTTTGGAATGCTCAAGTCATGGTTCCGGTGCCTGAACATATCTGGTGGAGCCTTGCAGTACTCTCCAGCTACATGTACACAAATTTTCATTGTATGTGCCATGGTACACAATATGATCCTGTGGAAACAGCTGCATCAGGAACAGCATGGGGCAAGGCCACACAGCCCCCCACCATTGCCAATGCCAGCACAGGCAGAGAGTGACTCAGAGGAGGAACAACCTGAGCCTGCACATGTAGGAAAAAGAAGGTGTGCCCAGTATGCCCAGGCTTTGACAAAGAGGCAATGCATAGCATATACAATGACACGGTAGGAACCCAGGGAATGACACCTCTCTCTGACTTGCACATACAGTAAAAGGGATGCCAAACATGACACTACCTGTGCTTTAGCATGTATAGGGAGTGCACTACGTGCATCCTACATAGTCTGCCCTCCAGCACCATCCTCAATACTGGCAAAGCCGCAAGTAACTCACTCTTCCTATCAATTGCTGTATGGAGTAGTATTG
This sequence comes from Protopterus annectens, assembly GCF_019279795.1. Taxonomy (NCBI): domain Eukaryota; kingdom Metazoa; phylum Chordata; order Ceratodontiformes; family Protopteridae; genus Protopterus; species Protopterus annectens. The sequence continues at coordinate 856,986,113 of NC_056729.1, read as the reverse complement.
TTCTGCTAGTTGTAGCTATGGTATGTATGTGAGCATAAAAGGGAATCTGGTGGCTGAATGGGATGGCAGCAGATAGTGGACACCTATATGGGCAGCATGGAATCCATAACAAATGCTGGTGTCAACAAAGTAGGCAGTACTAGACAAGGTGACCAATCCCACTGCAGTACATTTGGTGGCCCATATGTGTGACCATAGGACACACACATGCATGTCAGTGAGATTCACATACCCAACACCAGCCTCAGCCAGCAGGACAGGTGTAGATGAACATAAAGAAAGGCTGTGCTAAGGTCTCCAATTAATGACAATGGATAACAGCCCCCTCCAAACCTACACAGACAGGCTGCAACAGGTCAGGCATTTGTATGTTAGTTCTACAGGGTATGAAGTCTGAAACTGAAATGTAGGTCAATAAAATCTAAGATCTGTACTCTATTGATATGCCTCTAGTCTGCATAATAGGTCAGAATACAAAACAAAATGGAAGCCAACAGAGTACCTGAAATACCAGTACAGTCCTAGAAAATGTTTACAGTTGTCAGGTGTGCCCCCCCCCCCCATCACAATCTTATGTGGAAATGCAGTAACATGTATGAGTGGGTTAATAACAGTGGAGCCCAGATTACCAGAGCTGGCCCAATATACAGGATAGATTGTTGCATGTGTACAATATGCAGGACTCTGTGTATTAGGTTAATGTGCATTGTACATTGTGTGGAAGTGGTCTGCATGTAGGCATGGAGTATTGTGTCCCGATGGCCTATGGCCACTACTGTTGATGACAGGGTCATGTTTTGACAACTGCAGTACCAACCACAATGCACCCCAGCAAGACCCAATTCAGCACTCATACATACTCATTGTTCAGATATCAATATCTGTCACCATCTGAATGATGGACATGCCATGAATGTGGGCCAATAAATACCCACAATACACAGGTGGAAGTACCCTAGACAGAATTCATAAAATGTAACTGTCAGCTGCACACTCCTTTGGAATTGAACATACAGGTTAGCAGCACATTAGTTGTCTGTGTAGTATGGAATACTGATGTATTCTGGGCCAATCACTGGCAGACCACAAAAGGCACAGTTATGAAGTAATGAGAGAATGCCTATGTCTATAAGTAGTGAATTAAAAAGAAGATCTATGCAACTTTAGAATACCTTGCTAAGTGTTTAGATATGTTTGTTATGAGTTTTTCTTCATTAGAAATTATTTTAGGAATGAATTTTGGTTGTTTTTTTCCAAGTTTTAAATTTTTGTTGATATAATAATGAAGTCACATTCTGTCACTTATTAATACATTGTAGGTGAACTCAATATGTGTGCTTTTCCTTTAATCTTAACAGTCATGTAATTTTAAAGGGGTTTAAATATATCATATAGGCAGCATAAGGGGAATGTCCCAGGTATATCTGTGAGTCAGCTGCAAGAAGCCTCCATATCACACACTCATTCAGCTCATCTCACCATCAGCCACAGGTTTATCACAGGTCATATCCTTGCTGTTGGGTATGAGTACAGTATGACCCCACTTCTGTATGGGAATATCCACAGAATGCAGCATATTGAAGAGATGTCCTATGCAGGTGTGCCCCTAGCTGTAAGCAGCACTCTGCCAGCATTCAGACCAATGGATTAATATGGACAGGAAGTATTGCCATTAACACTTTGCACACTTACCCTGTCACCCCAGGTGAATCCAGTGGCTTGCAGCCTGGGACTGTAGGTGTGAAAGAATGCACAGGCCTACTACAGATGGCCTGCATCACTACTAAATGCCCTACAGACCTCTGTCAAAGGCCTGTACCTCACCCGTACTGCCAATGTATGTTATCTCATGGGGTCCCAAATAGCAACATAACACAGTCCACAGAACAGAAATGCAAGGCAATTTCAACAAATCCCAGTAGCATGCCCGTCATACACTACTGCATGAACTGTGGACCAACCCCTAAATAATGGTGGGATGAAGGGACAACTATAGGGATACTTTGCAGATATCATTTGCATAATGTTAGGATGAGGACAGAATAACAGAGTGGGGGTGTAGAGGTATGGACGCCATGGAGTGTATGAAGGCTGAAACTCTGTGTGCCCATACTACCCCTGCCTGCAAACCCAGAAAAGGGTGGCTAAAAACCAACTCGTAAACCACAATGTGAAGGGGAAGTGACCAGATATATGACACCTGCCTCTGGGTAACCTGGGTGAATCTGTGCAGCTGAGAGGTATGACCACAGCAGGATATGGCCATTCTGTTATGTCGATAAATGTACAAGCATGGGATCCTCAGCCACCACAGTACCAAACTGCTCATAGGTTAATAGGTAGGTACTAGGCTATAGGCCGTGGAGCCTATACAAGCCTAGACAAAAAGGTACCCTGGCTTTTGCCACCAAAAAAAATTATTTTCCTGTGCCACTGTCGTGCAGAGCCAATGAGGTGATCCCGGGGTGAAATTCCTATTTCCCATCCGATCATCAAGATTTTTCTTGAAGAGTGCTAATGAGGAGCTATGTTACATGCACATATATATATATATATATATATATATATATATATATATATATACATATATATATATATATATATATATATATATATATATATATATATATATATATATATATATATATACATATACATATATATATATATATATATATATCTATATAGATATATATTCATATATATATATATATATATATATATATATATATATATATACATATATCTATATATATATATAAATATATATATATACATATATATATATATATATATATATATATATATATATATATATATATATATATATATATATATATATATATACATATATACATATACATATCTATATCTATATATATATATATATATATATATATATATATATATATAGGTTCATAGGTTCATACTAGGCTATCTGCCCTGGGGCAATTATAAGCCTATCCCGATTCTGTATGAGTTACGCCACCCCTTGATTTAAGTATACTGTGCCCTTTTTAAGGTTTAGTTCACTGTGCCTCTGTCTAATAGTGACACGGGAGTAATCCCTGGGACAAACCTACGATCCCCAATCCACCTATCAAGATTTTTCTTGAAGAGATTCAGTGAGGTGCTCTGCCTCACATGAACTGGAATTCTATTCCAGAGCGAAGGGAGCCTCTGGGTTATGAACCTGTCCCTCTAGCAAGTTCTATTTATTTCTGTGCTGAGGTTCAAGTCCCTCGAGCGTGTGGCTCTAAGGGATTTAGATTTACTGAGGTGGAGCATGTCCATTAATTATGGATTTGACATAGCTTTGTATGTCAGGCATAGATCGTCTCGAAGTAGGCGGTATGCAACTGAGTAGAGCTGGAGTTTTTTTAACCGAGCAGCATATGGCATCTGTTTGAGACCCTTGATCCTCTTGGTGAGATACTTTTTGGGTCTTTCTAATTGCTGCAGGTGTCGGGTAAGGTACATCCCAAAAAGGGCATTGTATTCTATGATGGGCCTGATGAGGGATGAATAAAGGGGCACGATTACCTCTCTTGATCTAGATGTGAAACCCTTCGTAATGAGGTGGGCTATGTAAAAGGTCTTTCTAACCACTTTGGCAAAGTGGTTTTCAAAGGAGAGATTGCTATCAACTTGGGTCCCCAGGTCCCTAATAACTTTCTCTGTACTTAATGGGTTTCCGCCTATACGGTAATTTGTGGTCACATTGTTTTTGCCAAAGGGTATGACTATACATTTTTTGGCATTTAGCTTTAAACCATGGCGCTGGCACCAGTAATCTGTCTCTGTGAGACCTTTTTGAAGGATGTTTGTGTCAGCTATATATATATATATATATATATATATATGGTTCTACCTCACTTCAACGACACGCCGGAACATCGACACGGAAATCGCGAGCCCCAGAAGATTGACAGCACAGAAGACCGACGCGACGGGACCTAGAAGATCGACAAGCAGAAGACCGACCCGACGGATGAAAGCACCGACGCCGAGGATGCCGAAATGGGAAAAGGCTGTGTAAGTATGCGGTAGTGACGGACGTTGGGGTGCGAGTAAGGTAAGTGTGGATAGGGGTGGGTTAAGTGAGTTAGGGTTAGGGAGCGGGTCAGGTAAGTGTGCGGTAGTGATTGTGTTTGGGTTAGGGGCGGATAAGTGAGTTAGGGTTAGGAGCGGGTCAGGTAAGTGTGTAGTGATTGTGTTTGGGTTAGGGGCGGGATAAGTGAGTTAGGGTTAGGGAGTGGGTCAGGTAAGTGTGCGGTAGTGACGGACCTTAGGGTTAGGGTTTGGGTTAGGGTTGTAGGTAGTTGTGTATGTGAGGTTTAGTGTGGGTTTGTAGGGATTTTGGTGTGCTTGTGTTGTGTATGTGGTTTTTGGATGGGGAATGTGTTTTGTTTGTTGATTGTGGTGTGTGAAGTGTATGAGGTTTCGTGTTTGTGTACCATCGGTTATTTCGATGTCGAGCATGTGGGCTTTCGTGCTTTTATACTGTCGTTTATGTGGTTTCAGTGATTGCATTGTCGGTGTTTTGGTGTTTCGTTTATGTGAGGTAGAACCATATATATATATATATATATATATATATATATATATATATATATATATATATATATATATATATATATATATATATATATATATATATATATATATATATATATACACACACACATAGATATATATATATATATATATATATATATATATATATATATATATATATATATATATATATATATATATATATATATATATATACATATATATATATATATATATATATATATATATATATATATATATATATATATATATAGATATATATATATATATATATATATATATATACATATATATATATATATATATATATATATATATATATATATATATATATATATATATATATATACATTAAAGTAAAAACTTCTGACTATAGAGTAAAAAATACTAAAAACCCTCAAAGTTGATTAAGCTTTCGTCCTTTAATGTATAGGGACTTCTTCAGAATGAACAAAAAATGCACTCCACTTGCTATTTAAACATCAATGATAACCAATGAGATGTCACAAATAATAAATAACAATATTGTGTCAGTGACCAATGCCTGTCAAGTAACTAATTACAAGAATGAATAAAACATGAGCTGTCACACAAGCAAGAATAGTACACATGAGTTTTGAAATGAGACTGAAGTGCTTACATATTACTGCTTCCATTTTAACACACATTTCAAATTTAAAGCCTCATTTAGGCCAGGGTGATAATCAGCTTCTAAATGTAGCTGCCACTTCAGTTCCAAGACCTGCAATAACCCATCCGCATCACCAAAGAAATTATCTACTTGCTCAAGTATTAGAAATTTAAATTTGGCAAAATTAACACATGACAAGCTGTGTTTACCTAATGCATTAGAGCAATCTGCTGATCTAACAGCAGCATTGTGTTCTTTGATTCTATCACTAAGCTTTCTGGTGGTTTTGCCTATATCAAAACAAGAACATGAGGTACAAATAGCTGCATACACAACTAAAGTACTATTACAACTGTAGCTTTTCTGAAAAATTACTGGAACATTACTGTGTGAAAAACAAAAAGTGTCTCCTGTGTAAATAAATTCACACGCAACACATCTACCACAAGGAAACATCCCTTTAGAATTATTAATTTTACTATGCTGAGTGAGTAAGTATGTTGTATCATTTCTTTCACAAATGGACTTGAAGTTTCTTAAAAGAAAATTTAGGGGTGGGACCCATAATATCTCTGATGGAGTTATCACTAACTAGTATTCTCCAATTCTGGGAGACAATGTTTCTAATGCTTTGCATATCTGTACTAATGGGTAATGCAAAGCTGGAAGACCAACCATTATCATCAGTGGATGAAGAAACCTTATTATGGTGAAATCCAAATCTTAGAATAGGCCGGTATCTGGTGAATCTATTATTAGTAACTTCCTTACTAATACGACACACCATATGGGAAGGATAATTCTTTTGCACAAAAAGGGCGGACAAAAAATCACATTCTTTCTCAAAAGAATCGTCATTGCTTACTAGCCTGGACAGTCTAACAAACTGGCCCTTCACAACATTTCTCTTCATAAACAATGGATGTTGACTGTCAAAGTCTAAATAACTGTTCCTGTAGGTTTCTTTTCTGAAAACATTTGAGGAGAGTACACCAGATGATTTTTCAATGGATAGTGTGGTGTCTAAAAAAGATACTGATGAACCCTTGCCAGCCAACACAAACTTTAAGAACCCAATACTCTCTGATAAGGAATCCACAAATATTTGAAGTTGTGAGTCAGTACCTTTCCATGCAAAAAAGATATCATCAATAAAACGACAATAATGCTCTGTTAATTCAAATCCTGGAAGGTGCACTAAGGTATCTAACTCCCATTCAGACAAAACCACATTAGCAAAAGCAGGGGCCATCTTAGTGCCCATGGCCACTCCTCTAATTTGTTTGAAAATAATGCTGTTAAAGTGAAAGAAATTATTATCCAAAACTAAGGACATAAGGGTATGTAGAGTGTCAATTCTGGATTTTGAAAATTTCATGAATTTGTGCAGGAAATGTTTAACATAAGCTAAACCTTCTTGATGGGGATGCTAGTATATAAAGCAACAACATCAAGAGTAACTAAGATTTTACCCCAGCCATTGAACCCAGAATTATGTAGTTTGTTCAAAAAATCCCATGAATCTTTAATGTAAAAAGGGTTGGACTGTGCAATGGGGTTCAAAATAAAATCAATGTATTGGGCAATTCTTTCCATTTTTGTTCTATTATTAGAAATAATCAACCGGAAAGGTGGGTCATGTACATCTTTCTGAATTTTCGGAATACCGAAAAGTTTCCCTAAGCTAGGATGGGGAGTGTGCATAAACAAAAAATCTTCATGAGTTATGTTGTGATTCCTAACTAAGGAATTGAGCACATTGTCAATATGTGTAAAACTCTCACGTACAAAATGTATAGACACTTCTTGGTAAAAATCATCATTTAACAAAGTACTTTCAATTTTGGTTATGTAATCTCTTTGGTTCATAAGAACAACTCCAGTACCTTTATCTGCCTTCATAATCCTTAAATTATCATCATTAGCCAAATCCTTTAAGGCTAGTTTTTCATTGTGTGTGAGGTTAAACCATTTGTCGCTGCTTTTTGACTTAAAGATTTGTCTGATGTCGTTCTTACAAACTCTGGTGAAGGCAGAAATGGTATTGTGCAAAGGAGGGTTGAATAAGCTTTTTTTACGTAAAATAGTACAATCAATGTTCCTGTTAACTGTAGGACATACATCTAAATTAGAACCAGTAGTAGAAACAACAGTAGTGGAAACAGCTGTAGAAACAACAGTAGAAACAATTTCTGCTGAATTGTGTGCAATATTTAACTGAGAGGAGGGTAAAGAAGGTTGAGAGTCACTGTGAGAACTTCTGTAATCACTGTCATCAAGTAACACTTGTAAATTCAATTTCCTAGCAAATAATCTCAAATCCATGAGTAACTCAGGCAATTTTGCTCTCTGTGCTGTTGCGAAAGAATGCCCTTTCTGCAACACTTTGAAATGGTCCTCAGATAAGGGTTTGTCTGATAAGTTAAAAATGGTGGAAATGGAGTTATTCAACAAAAGTTGAGATGCAGTGTTCTTATTGAGTCGATTACCATGAGGTGTCAATGGAGAATCAGTTATTTGTGACTGCTCCTGGTCATGATATATCTGGGTGAGATAACTTATCCTATTTTGCCTAGACCTCTTTTTCGTGTGATGTTGCCTGTTTCTGTAGTTATATTTTGTATTTCCTTTTCTGTTCTGTGTGTTGTGAAAAGGGGAGTGGGACATCCCTCCTTGAGGGTGCAGAGACTCTAAAAAAGAACGGTGTGTGTTAAAAGAGGTGGAGGGGTTGGGGGAGGACACAATTGGAAGGAACAAGTCATTACTGGGAAAGGAGTTCTGTTCACAAGATAGTGACGAAGAGTGGGGAGAAGAAATAGGAGGGAAATCTTGATCAGTAAAGGTAGAACCAACTCTGCACCCATGAAAGTCAGGTAAACTACTGGGTGGAGGAACTGGAATTCTATGAGGAGGGCCAGGAATCATATGAAAAGGATCAGAAGATTCAATGGTGGAAGGGGAAAGAAATGAATTGAACTGCCTAGAAACAACTCGACTAGAAGTAGTAGTAGAGGAAGCAGGAAAAGAGGGAGATCTAGTAGAGGAAGCAGGAAAAGAGGAGGACCTGGAAGGGACAGAATAGGAGGCGTAAGAATGGGGAAGAGAGGGGGAGTCACAAAAACTACTGGAGAGGGAGTTTTTATGATAACACTGGGGGGAAGTATTGTATCTGGTATTGTGTCTCTATGAAGAGTTTGCACCGGAAGGAGGAGAAAAACTTTTTCTAGTAGAATTGCGATGGTAGTGGGGATGATCAGAAGGAAAACGGGGATGAGCAGAAGGAAAACGGGGATGAGTTGAAGAGGATCTAGGAGCAACTACTTCCCTGGGGAATGAGTGAGACCAGTGGGACTGAGGATTACTGTAATCATTAGAAGGCCCGTGTCCGGAATGATTAATGTTACTGTCCTCTTGAAACATGAAGTCTGTGATGGGGTAGGCAGAGTTGGATCTGTATTGCGTTATATCTCTCTGCAATTTGTCTCTTTTTTTGGCTATAATGGTGGCATTGTGTCTTGACAACTTGGCAGAAATGGAATCATAAATGGGTTTAATAAAATGGAACTGAGGATGTTGTTGAATAGTATTGTTTAACAAAACTATCTTAGGTTTTAAATCCTTTAATTTACAAGTGTTGTCTTCCTGGATAATCTTGAGAGCATTTAGACCAGTAGAATTGTATAAATCAGAAAGGTCTAAGTGTAACTTGGAGTTTGTGACTGTCCTGTTGGGGAACTTAGAGACACGTAAACCCTTGGGTACTATTGAAAGAGAAAGGCAAGCATCTAAAAACAAATTATCTAATTCAATGCTTTTGTAAACCATTAGTAACCTTTCTAACTTAAAAACCAAAGGTTTGCATTCTGAGATCATTCCAGCTTGTCTGCTTAAATGAGAAACCTGCCTGAACAAAAAAGAAGGAGTATCTGTGGATAAAAAAGGGTTAAAATGAACATGTTCATCTAAAAAACACAAAATTTCATTATTTTGTGACAAATAGTCTCCATTAAGGTGTGAATTTAAACCATTCTCTAAAGAAACATTCATTGCATCATTTAAAGTATTATTGTTAGACTGAAAGTGTTGAATGTTGTCAACGAAACATGTGTCCAGATGTATAGGATGATTAAGAAGTTGGATATCCACGTGTGAACTGGTTAAATTATCAGTCAGTCTATTAGGATGCACTTGAATGTTACTGTGGACAGATGGATGAGAGTCAGCGTATAGGCCAGATGGATGAGAGTCAGTATATTGATCTGTGAAAGTAACTCTCCGAGAAGGATGAGCTGCAGAAGAGGTGTTCATTGTATTAAAACTTTGAAGACCATTATTGCAGCCTTGGGTATGATTAGGATCCCTGAATGGCCTTCCATTGGTACATGTGGAAGGGTGAGTAGAATGCTCAGAATGCACTGAACAAACTGACCTGATGTTAACATCCGCGGGACCAATGGCTGGCACATGAGAATTTGAAGACGAACTGAAAATAGATGTTTGTGGTAACTGATGAGTATGAGGTCCAAGCTGACTAATGAGAGTTGTGTGATAATCAGTGGACCGAACATTATCCAGAGGATGATCAGGTAAAGAAAAGGACAGGTCCCGATCATAAACTCTTGAAACAAATACTGAATTGTCACAAGCAGTAGCCCCTCCATCATTGACAGTAACTGTGTGAACTGTACTTCTGGGTGATCTGTCTAACCTCAGCACATCTAACTGTTTTGTGGACCCCTGTTGATTCCTGGTTGTGGAAGCGGGAATATCAGTTGAATGAGAAGCAACACTGACATTAATTATGCTGTGCATCGGATTGTTAGATTGACTGACAAAATGAGGGGAATTTAGTAAACCTATATTATCATGTGTTTGTGTATGAGTGGATGACGATAAATGGCC
>NC_056729.1:856958502-856971002 GCF_019279795.1 Protopterus annectens | reverse complement strand
CCTTGCTACAAAACAGAGCATCACATGTGAACACAGCCTAACATTAGGGGGGATATATAGGGACAGATCTTAGATAGGCCTATTACAAACCTATGAAGTTTGTGCATGATACATTTCACATTAGCATGAGTGTTCAGAAGGTGGTGTGTCTGACACTCATGTTTCAATCATGACTTCATTACTTCCACCTTCAGCTATTTGCCAGATTATACATGTTTGGAGGAACAGAACAAACACTATGATGGTGTGCAGATCTGCACAGTTGACAGGTATGGCCCCCTGCACACAGGGCCAGATGCTATATCCATAGCAGTTGTTCAGCAGGACATCATTGCAGCAAGTCTTGATGGCACATAAAGATTTCCAAAACATCTGTCCAATTATAACAGAAAAAAGTACTACATTCAATTACATGCTGACATGTTTCACATTCCTGTTTTATTAGTATGCTATTTTCTGTGTTGCACTTCAGGATGTCTCCTTTGTTTGTTTGTTTTTTTTTCTTTTTAGTATTATGTTTGTTTTTACTATTATTTCTGTTTTTGCTGGGGTTTTTTTGTTTGTTTTTATCTCTCCCTCCCTCTCTCTCTCTCTCTCTCTCTCTCTGTCTCTCCACTACAGGGATTGAGCTGGTTTTAATAGGTTGCAGCATGGCTTTTGTAGATGATGCTCATGATCAGCTGATGGCCTCTGCACCAGTTGGTATTCCCCACTTGCTAATTGCATGCAGCCAGCTGTGCAGTACTTCCAATAGCCATAGCAACCCACTACTATAAATGACTACATCATGTGGGCATTGCCCCTTTACCTTTCCTGTATAGAAGACATCCTTTCTGTGTGTGGGCAGCAGTGTTACAGACAGCAATACTTCTTACAACAGGACTTGCGGACATAGGCCAAATACATGTGTGTATAAGGTTCCAGACCTATGGACAGTGTGAGTATTGCTGTTATATGCATTGAATACTGCTGGTTTTAAAGGGTTTGTGTGTACATGCTAGTTTTGCATGGAATGCAGTCCGTTTGCATAGCTCTCAACTGTGGGCCTATCCTTATGATGGCCAGAGGATTGGCTATTGTTTTGTTTGTTCAACACACAGGTCTTGTGTCTGACATATCAGTGGCATTATCGCCGTTGATTGCTATCGGTACAGGTCAACATCCATTTGTGTTTCTGACTTCATATTCTTGAGTAAGGGTATGTTGCAACCAATCCTGTAACACCAGCAACTTTCACAGTGTATAACAGCAATTTTATAAAATATGGCCTTGTGTTCCAGCCTCTGTCCTCCACATATACACCAGGCTTTGTCCAGATGTCATGCAGTAAGAGGTAGTTTGGTAATGGCCTATCATTATTTAGTGCTGGCATTCCTGCTATCATTCCAGTGATGCTGTGGACTTCCACACAAATTGTGGGGTAGGGTCCATATATATGACGGCAACAGCTGGACAAAACGTGTGTGAACTTGTACTGTCTGGAAGTCAGTGTATAGAAAACACTGTAATATGCTCTTGTAAGACATTTTATGGGGGAGGTGTATTAAATGCTTTTAACCTAGGCTGTTACAACATGTGATAGATATCAGTGTTAAGAAACATTAAGGTATATGGCTGTACATTTTCATACATTTCACCATGGGAACAGTGGTGGGCTACAGCTTACTGTCTTACACACAGCTTTGTTTCTCAGTGTGATAGTGACATTTTAAGTTAAGCATTATGTAACAGATACATTTACATTGTGACAACTAATACTTTTCCCCCTAGGGGATGAGTACAGAGTGAAATTGGAGGCTGCTGAACTACATATGTACTTAAGTGTTGATTGGTTCTTATCTTCATGGCAATTGTTTTTTTTTTTTTTTTTACTGTTGTACTGCTTGAAGGCCTTAGTCTGGACAGCAAAGTATGTTATGTTTTTCAGATTGCTGTATCAAATGTTTTGTTTGAGAGTGGCATTAATCAGTTATTATGTATTTCAAACACCTAATTGCTAGAAGAAATGGCATAAACAACTGAAATAGTACACAAATAAATATTTCTGTGTAAGCAAACTTGTGTGTGGTGTCATGTCCTTTGCATTGTGTGTGGGTATATGTTTCATGCAATAATTCTCTTTTGTAGGAATGAATCCAACACAGGCCATTTTGAAAGATGACAAATGTAGGAATAATGGCTGTTTGATATGCTGTGCACTCTCTATATATACTCTTCTTATACATATCTATAAGTACTAATATCTTTATATATATATATATATATATATATATATATATATATATATATATGTGTGTGTGTATTATTTATATATATATATATATATACACACACACACGCACACATACACACACACACACACACACACACACACACACACACACACACACACACACACACACGTATATATGTGTGTATGTAAGTATGTATCATTGGAATGTTTAGTGCTTCCACACTGTACATTCCATATGGTAGTCTGACTGTTCTGCATGATATGTTACAGATATCATCCTGACATCTTACAGCTGAGGTGGTTTACTGTTAACTTGTTGAGGGTGTGTTGTGCAGGGTCCTCAGTTCAAGTTGCAAGTGCTGGTTATTGTGTTGCAAGGCATATCTGTTCAGCTGTGGAGGAAGGCGAAATGGCAATAATTAAAGAGAGTAAAATCCCATGAGTGGAGGAGCTCCTTGGTCAGCCTCAGTAAGAAGCTGAGATACCTTATAATATCCTCCAAAGCTAGCTACGAAAACAAAATAGTCACTGATTCCAGGGACAACCACAAAGCATTCTATAGCTATGTCAAGAATCTTAATGGCTACACCCAGATCTGCTTGGAGTTACAGCACAATGGTACGAAAATTACAGAACTGATATTGGCAACATCCTGGCAGATAGTTTCAGTGTTAACTTTACCTCCCTCTCACTCCCTAATGGGCCCATATCTATACAGGAAGAATGCAGAGTCACTGTGATCACAACTATGCAGGTCAAAGCTGCACTCTCTAAAGCCAAAAACACAGCATCCATGGGACCGGACAACATCTCAGGCTGCATTTTACATGAATTTCAGAATGAACTGGCTCCCCACCCAAGCACCATGGTCAATCATACCCTCACGTCAGGCTTTGTGCCCATTGAATGGTGCACAGCAACAGTTATCCCACTACACAATGGGGGAGCCACTACTGATCCTGGGAACTATCGCCCTATTAGCCTGAAGAGCCTGGTCTTTAAGGCCATGGAGCATATCATCATGAAACTCATAAACAAAGACATTGGTAACCTCCAAACTCTGGACCCCACTCACTTTGGGTTTGTGAAAGGCATATCATGCCTCCTGAACCTGACTTCTTTGAGGCAGTTATCAAAGCCATAGACAAAGGTAAGGTGGTTCACACATCCTATCTTGACCACGCCAAGGCTTTTGACACCATCCCCCATTCTGGAATTAAAGCTAAACTCGCTAAACTAGGTATAAATCCCTACGTCACAGGATGGGTTCCCAACTGGCTCACTGACACTGTAAAGGTTGCAGACTCCAAATCTGACTTCAAACCAGTGACAAGTTGGAGCACCACAGGGTTCAGTCCTCGGACCTCTCCTGTTTGTTATCTACTTCTCTGAAATACAAGCTAACACAGAAGGCCTTTGGCTAACGAAGTTTACAGATGACTGCAAATGAGGAGCCATAGTTGAGTCCCTAAATGATGTGGACATCCAACAGAATGGCCTCACTGAGACAAATGCCTGGTGTCAGACCCATGGCCTCAACCTCAATGCCTAAAAGTGCATGTCATCCCCTTTGGTAAAAACTCTGTACCCATAAACTACCACATAGGCAGCAGTGTACTTCATGCCAAATGTGTGATAAGAGACCTTGGGACCCAGGTGGACAGTAGTCTCTCCTTTGATAATCACATCACTACAGTAGTCAGGAAATCCTTCTATATCGCACACCTCATCAGAAAAGGGTTCTCATCCAGGAGTAAAGAGGTGATCATTTCCCCTCTACTTGACACTCATTAGACCCATTATAGAGTACAGCACCCCTTTTAGAATGTACCTCATAAGACATCTGCAGCAGCTGGAAAGGCCACAGAAGTACCTCACAACGAGGATTACTGGCCCCTACACTGACCATCATAAAAAACTCCAGCTTTACTCCGCAGCATATTGCCTACTCTAAGCTGATCTCTGCCTAACATACAAAGCTATGTCAAACCCAGAGCTGTTGGACATGCTACACCTAAAGAAATCCCAATCCCTCCAAGCTATACACTCTAGGGAGCTAAACATTGTCACCATAATAAACAGGACAAGCTGGAGGGATAGACTCCTGTCCCAGAGACTTCGCATACTCTGAAACAAGCTACCCATCTATGTCAAGCAAAGTTCCTCATTAGCACTCTTCAGGAAAAATCCTGATGAGTGGATGGGAAATAGGAAATACATCTGTGGCTCTGCTTGACAGGGGCACAGGAAAATAACTTTCTTTGGTGGCATAAGCCAGTGAACCTTGTTGGCTAGACTTAGGCCCTTAGGTAGATAGCCTAGTACCTAGCTATGAACCTATCTCTAATTTGGGCCCCTTCACCCCCATTAACAGTGTATTTGGTCAAATGTTTTGCAATGAAAGGTTCAGAGTGTGGTTCCAATGTGAGAATGCAATACACATTTATCTCTCTCTCTCATATATATATATATATATATATATATATATATATATATATATATATATATATATATATACACACACACACACACATACACGCGCACACACACACGCACACACATATATATATATATATATATATATATAGACATATATATGTCTGTCTACATATATATATATATATATATATATATATATATCTATGTGTGTGTGTGTGTGTGTATATATATATATATATATATATATATATATATATAGGTGTGTATATTTATACACACACACACACACACACACACACACACACACACACATACATACATCTACATATATAAATACATTTTCCCTACTGTTGAATGACTGTGCTGCATGATATGTTTGAGAAAGCATCACATTTATGTATAGCTCAAATGGCATAGTGGTAAATCACTGTGGCTATGGTGTGCAGGGTCCTGAGTTCGAGACTTGCAAGCTTTGATTATTTTGTTGCTGGGCAGAACAAGGGCTGTTAGATATAGAGTGACTAAGGCACTTTTAAGGAGTTGTAAGCGTGTTTTCATGGGTTTGCATGACAGTAAGCAATGCTAACGTCCGGTTAAATATGCTTACCGACAGTTAGCCTTAAACGTGCTTAATCTGTGTAGGCATTGCTTAGCATCATGCAAACAGACTCAGTCTTGCTTATTACTCCTTAAAAGTGCTTACTCCCACTTACATCTGTGCTAATTTCTTTAAAAGAAAAGAAAAAGGGGTGACAGGAAAGTGGTGAAAAAGGGGGCATGCAGAGGGAAAGACAATAGGGGAAAGTAGCTAGGGATGTGCAGTACGGGTGTAGGGAATGTCCATAGCTGTCCATTTCTTTTACAGCAACAGCTGTGCATATAAACTGAATTTGGAGGTAGATTTGGACACTCAGATTAGACCAGATTACGTGTCCAGTGGGCAAGTGTGTGAAATGGATAGCTATGTATGGGGCGAGATTTTTTTGTGGGGGAACAGATTGCCCTTATTTTTTTTAAGGTGAGATTGGAATGTTGGGGAAGGATAGTAGATATATCTGGGGAGGTAGGTTGGGTAGGAAGACAGATAAGACAGCATACAGGGGTGGCATATGACACATGTGAGGGATAAACACCTTGGACGAGGTGGGGTGTTTGGAAGTCAGAAGCCCATGAGCCCCAAATGGAAACAGTGGGACTGAGGTCCCAACCAATGGGTAGTCACCACTGCACCTTCACAGCCCCAAAGGCAGATGTGCTGGGTAGGAGTGGCAGGCTGACCCTCTAAATACACCATGCAACCCTCAAGCTAGCGTAGCAGATCTCCAAACTCCCTGCAGAGTTCGCTATGCACCTAGCCCCAGACCTGATTATGGGTGAGAATTTCCTGTCCATGCCCACTCCCGGGGGGGGCAAGCCCCATCCCCTGAGGCAGTTTCACCTGAAGGAGGTCCCAGGGTGGATCTCAAATGTGCAGGAGCCCAGTGCCACAGCCAGATGAGGTGGGTCCGCTGGGACCGGTCTTCCCAAACGTGCTATGGTGTTGCAGTTTTAAAACATATGTAGTCTAGTAATAGTCAACACAATCCAGGATTAGCTAGAACAGCATGCATAGATATTCCGATTAACCCAAAACACCAGATTTGGAACAGTTGCATAGTAAACAGAACACATGCATATATGGAACCACAGTGGCCATTACAATGGCATGCAGGTTAAATTGATAGTAACAGGCCACCAATGATAGTATTTCAACATGGAACATTAATAGAAACACATTTCAATATTTATTGAACAATAGGACATATGTCCCAACAGTAGGTTTGGTATAAACATACCCACTGATTTGTGTATTTAGATTATTGTTACAGATATGGTGGGGGGGAGATGTCAATTAACAACTTATATATACTTGTAGTTCTCACAACTTTAATGATCATTGCTCTAATCATTAAGGTACAGGTATTATTACACTACCTTATGGCCTTGGTTTGGCCAGTGGTATGTTTGTAAACAAGTGTATACTTTAACTGTCTTATAGCTAAATTCTACATCTCTTACCTGGTATACCTGTGGAGGGAATGTTTGTTAACACTACCTGACTCTTTCTGCACATATTCCCAGATTCCTAGTTTTTTATTATGCACATACCTCTCAATCTCTTATTGCACACACTCTGGTCAAAGCTTGACAACATGGGGTGGAAATGCAACATATTTTGAATATTGTTCTCATAGACTTGAAGGGATGATAAGAGTGACAGGATTTGTTTTCATATACTTTTTCAGAAGGTTTTGAGGTCTGAAAATCAAATATATATCATTATCTGCTTGACTACAAATCTGAGATCATCCCACCAATTTGCCACAAGAAAAAGGGGAACAGGCAGAATATATGAGCCAATTATCTGGACATTCTGAAAGGATGTGTACAGTTGAGAGGTATGATTATGCATACACCTTACTACCACTCCCCGAATTTGAACCATGGCTGTGTCTGCTAAAAATACAACAATTTAAATCACAGTAGAGTGTGCTATTTGGATATTGCTATCTATCTCTTCACTGTTTTCTAAGTCTCTCTCGGTTGTACACTATGACCTTGTAATTACAACAGTTTTATACAGACATTCCTAGACATTTTTATTATGTAGCACAGTGTGGGTAACAGTGGTCAGTACAACATTACTATTCAGAGAATGCATCACTAAAAATGCCATACCATACCAGAATGAACACAACCAGTCCAGGATTTAGAGCTTTATTGCCAGGCAGTTACAGTTTTATTTAAATACGATCTATATGGGACTATTACTGTAATATTGTCTGGTTTATTTAGTACAACCCATACACAAAACAGCTTTTATACTGGCAGCTGACTTTTTACTACTTTTATATTTATTTGGTATGACTACTACAAGCAGGATTGTTACTCTACCACCCTCACGATGCAGCCTTTGCAGCCTACTTGCATGGGGTTCCAGATTCACAGCCCGCTCAGCTGCAGCTGTAAGAAAAATAGAGAAACATTTATCCTTACCTATCCATCATATATACAGGCTGGACATTATTAAACAGTTACTGGTGTGAATACTTACACACTGCTGGGAAATCACCCCTCTGCATTGATTCTTGGATCCACTGATCCAAGAGCTCCCTCTTCCTTCATTTCAAGTTGGCATAGTGGTGCCTGACCTGCTCACCAGTCTGAGGGATACCAGTGGCACTGGTGAGGTCATGGGCAAGATGGTCCCAGGCTTCCGCTTTATATTGGGAGCCTTGGTACTGGTCCTGCAGCAGTCTCTCATTATGTTTTTTTTTTACCAGGAGTCCTAATGTGACCTTGGACTCCTGGATGCCCCATCACTGCACCCAGAAGCGCAATCCCTCACCGACTCCAGCCATGCTGCCTACAGTGGGAAGCTGCAAGCAGTTATGAGCTGTATTCCTGCCTGTGGGGTTTAAATACTGCTGATTTCCCACCCTTTGCTGTGACTGGATGGTTTTGAATATGCTGAACTAAGCTAAGCTACAGGCAAACCTACTTAGCTAGGGTTGAAATTGCTTAAAGAGGCAGGTTCAGCACTGCTTACCAGTGGGCAAATCCATTTAGCTGGGCTACTCATCGCTTAGCAATCATATTTTCACAATGCTTGCACCTGGTAAGCAGAGATGTGCAATGCTTAGCATTGTTTGTTTTTCATTTTATAGACTATCTGCTGTATGGCATTGATTCATCATTCATTACATATTATAAATTTGTTTACAGTCCCTGACATCCCCCAATGTGTTTTCATTACATTTATTAATGTGTGACTATACTATATGGAGCACTTGTGTTTATATGGGGATTTCACAATTTTTCATTACACTGATATCTCACATCTGGACCTAATGCAGTACTCCAGTTAACAAATATATGTTATTTAGTAGGTAATACAAACAAAATTGTTTATGCACTGTTATCACATTTAAAATGTGAATTCGTAACAGTGGGAAATGACCTGAGAATGGCTGCTCGCAAAGCATACATTATAACCACTACACAATTGCAATACAGTTTATGTTGGATGTCTCTTGCTATTTACTTTCTTGTGCTGTTTAACCAGGACTAAGTATAGCTAAGCAATGGGCACACCCACACAGCTATGCTTAAACTTTATCGCATTTATAAAAAAAAAAAATTGCTGTGTTATTTTATTTATACCCTTCAGAATATCCCTGCTAATGCTAGACCTGTTATTTTATCAGCTTTCTGCTTCATGGTAAGCATACCTCTCAACCTCTTGAAGCAAAAACTCTGGATGAACCTTAAAATGATGGGAGGACAAGTAGAGGGACAGATTTTAAATATTGCTCTTACAAGCTTAGACAGTTGATGATATGTCTTACATTAGCATGGATTTTCTGAAGGATGTGGAATCTTTTAAACTGAAATGTTTGTCATTATTTAATAACTTTGGTCCTTGGCTATTTTTCAGAAAGGTACAGATTTTAGGAGGAACACACCAAAAATATGAGAAAAAACTGTGAACATTCTTCGAAAATCTGTACAATTGAGAGGTACATAATCCTGATGTGTTGGGGGTGTTATGAGTGTTCTCGCTCATTTTAATTGCCGAAAGGCATGTGTATTGTGATAGCTCTGCTCCCAGATACACCCCTTGCACTTGTACATAGCTCTGTGTTAGTTTAATAGCACAGGCAGCATGCCTTCATGAATATGCAAGGCGTGCTGCCATGCTGTACAGGAGCAGTCCCTGACATGCAGAAATAACTTATTTCTGCATGGCTGCTTGCTGAATCCCATGGAATGTGTCATGACAGCACAATATCAGCATTCTCTAGGGTAAAGAGAGCTTCTAGAGAGTGGAGTTTTTTGTTTAGACTCCTAGCCTTTAGCAGTACTGCCTTCAGACTTCTTTAGTTTTGACTTGTTATGTCAGAGGTTCTTTCACAGTCCTTTCAGTGCGGCATTGCCTAAAAAAAGGCACTATGGGGGGAAGACAATATTTTAGCTAATATTCGAAAGCCTAGACTGGAGAGGTGCAGACCATCCCTACCAAAGCAGCATGGTCTGTTGATCACCTCCTTTGATGCTGACAAATATTGCACCCCCTTTGAATGACACCAGAAACTAAGCCAGTTATTAAAGTAAATCATCTTTGTTTGTATTGTGGCATCATCCTTGGAGAAGGGAAATGTTGCTCAATACTAGGCTCATACCAGCCTGGGACACACATTCTAAGACCTCCAAGATGTCTCTCTTAATATAGTCTAGGGAGATAAGTCACAAGTCATCTACTCCCACATGGATCATGACTCCATCATATTGGTACTTGTGATCCAATGACATGAGTGCATGTGGAATGTGGCAGATCCTAGCCTCTGATAAGCAACTGACCATGCCTCTCTCCTTAATCAGCCTGGTGAGAGGCACATCAATGTGCCTCACAATGGAATCTCACATGACTAGAATGTTGGATTGTGTGGTGGCTTGCCTTATGGGCTTATAGGCTGAGCCTCCATGAGATGTAGCTCTATGTGTTGATGTTGTTTTCTAAGAGTGCATTTATGGCTGCTGAGGGTATTTGTTATCTGTGCTTCATCTAGAAGGTCTTTGTGGTTTAGAAAGGTTATACAAATGCCTCAGCATATGTCTGCTTTGAACTGTGTGTGATGGGCACTGCATGTGTACTTCTAACTACCTTATTGAGATTAGGAGTACCTTTATGTGAGAGCTTTACCTCCAGTGACATTGTGTACATATATCTCTCACATACTACTTCAGTTTGTTTGAGAAAGAACTGGTTGTTAGTAAACATGAGGCAATTTCTACATTGCCTTAGGATGCCCATATCCATTGAGGTGGTGACGGACACAGTGGGAAAGTTCATATCCATGACAACAAACCCTTTTTTATTAATTAGCCAGTTGTAGTGAGAATATCAATCAATGTCACGTGTATTTGGTTTGCAACTATGGGGACAGTGTTTGTCACTTCAGGCTAGTTGTCCTGTGTGCAAGTAGGTAATGGAGAAAATTCAGTCATGCTTTTACAGGACAAATATAACTCAAGGTGTCTGAGTCTGTAGAGAGCACTGTCAAACACTTAAAGGGAAACTAATACATAGACCAAGAAAATGTCAGGATGATTTATTTAGGTGGATATTCTGAATGTACGCACAAATCAAGCAGTGCTTATGGAAAACGAAGTAGGTTGTCAAGAATGATGAAAAGAGGGGAGTCGAATGAATGGCTACTGCCTGGCTACTACTAGTGCTGTTCACACCACAGCTTCACTCTGCAGGGATACAATGCTTCTTTGCTTCTTCTCTCACCAGATGCAAAATGTTACCACAAATCCTAAGATAAGATGCAGGCTATAGCCTGTTTGTTGAGGCACAGTCTTGTCCTAGGTGATGCAAGGATCTGTAGGCCTGTTGTAGCCTTTTCCAGGTAGATGCCATGAATAGTAACTAGACCTATCATTTCAGTTCTGCATGTATTGGGTTCTGAGGGTCATAGAATATGACTAGGGTGATGGTGATTAGGAGCATAGTCATTGCACCACAATATAATGTTAAATGACAGAAGACATGGATGTCCCAAGGTTTCTATAGTGAGGTCCACGGTGGCAGTGATCCATGCTAGATAATATTTTCACAGCAATTAATGCAGCCTGCCCTTCAACAGGGTAATGGAGATACTCTGCTTGACATGGATGTGAGGCCTACTGCAGAGGAGTGTCCACCTTCGAGAAATGTTCCTGTCCCTCTAGCATGTCATATGTATGTCATACTGTACATTTAGGTTATTGGAACATGTAACAGTAGTCTCACATTAGTTCACACAACTTCCATTTGCTGTCTGTTTTTCTAAAGGCATTGTAGCCTTACAAGGCCAAAGTACTTACTGCAAACTTGAACAAGGTTTCTGTCCATGCACAGACATACACATCTTTACTGCAAAGCATGCCTACAGAGAGTGTGTATTATGCTGTGAACTCCAAGGGTTTAGCAGCATGACCCTTACTTTGCTGGAGTTGTGCATTATCCCATTAGTAAGTCTGCTGTTGCAACCCTGCCTAATAATAGGAATTTGGTTCAGGCAAGTGCCATATGCCTAGCAAAGCAGCACACTCAATCCACCATGTTATACCACACTGTCAGGTAGTGTTTTACCTTAGAATTACCCCATAAGCTAAAGTAAGATTAGAACCCTTACCTATCTTCATTTATAGACTAAAGAACACAGTACTTAATGTACATGCCACTTCTCAAGTCTACTTTAGAAATAACTGCAAGTGAACTAATCCTACAAGACCTAACCAAGCCATGTAATGAACAACTTGGAATGTCTGCAGAGTCACATTGTATCTTACTGTCATCTGCAGCTAGTAACCTAGTGGTCAGATAAATGTTTAGTAGCTTATCTATGTCACAACTGTATCCATATTGAGCATGTGTCTGTTTTTATTTGGATGGTCAAACCTGTGCCACAGTCAGTTTTGTCCTGTCCATGAGTGAGCACAGAACATTATACATTCCACAACTTGTTTAGTTGTTGGTGTATGGTGTGGTAAAATCAAGCAGACACAAAAGATTGCAGTGAATGGGAGTGTTGTTGCTGGTATAGATACAAACATATGGCTTCACAATAAATGTATATATTTGTGTACTGTGCAATACATTTTCAGGGTTTCCACATGCAATCTTATGGAGACATCTGGTCTTGAACAGAAGAGCACTGTAACTCCTGGCTGTCCAGATGTTTGCAGCAAGTCCACAGGTCCGACTCATATTTATGTGCGTTTCACACTAAATTGTTGT
>NC_056729.1:856941002-856953502 GCF_019279795.1 Protopterus annectens | reverse complement strand
GGAATCCTCTGGGACAGGAATCTATTCCTCCAGCATGTCCTGTTTATTGTTGTGACAAGGTTTCGGTCCCTAGACCATGCAGATCCGAGGGATTGGGATTTCTTTAGGTGTAGCATGTCCAACAGCTCTGGGTTTGACATAGCTTTATATGTTAGGCAGAGATCACCTCAGAGTAGGAGATATGCTACGGAGTAAAGCTGGAGTTTTTTGAGATGGTCAGTGTAGGGCATCTGTTTGAAGCCAGTAATCCTCTTTGTGAGGTACTTCTGTGGCCTTTCCAGCTGCTGCAGATGTCTTGTGAGGTACATTCCAAAAGGGGCATTGTACTCTATAACGGGTCTAATGAGTGTAGAGTAGAGGGGGACACTGAGCTCTTTTTTCCTGGATGAGAGCCCTTTTGTGATGAGGTGTGCCATGTAGAAGGATTTCCTGAGTACTGTGGTGATGTGATTATCAAAGGAGAGACTACTGTCCACCTGGGTCCCAAGGTCTCATCACACATTCGGCATTAATAGACCGATGCTTATGTGGTAGTTCATGGGGTACAGAGTTTTTATCAAAGGAGATGACAATGCAATTTTTGGCATTGAGCTTGAGATCATGGCTCTGACACCAGGCATCTGTCTCAGTGAGGCCTTTCTGTAGGATGTCCACATAATTTGGGGACTCATCTATGGCTCCTAGTTTGCAGTCATCTGCAAACTTCGTTAACCAAAGGCCTTCTGTGTTTGATATCTATAGATATCAAACAGGAGAGGTCCTAGGATTGAACCCTGTGGTACTCCACTTGTCACTGGTTTGAAGTCAGATTTGGAGTCTACAACTTTTACAGTGTGGGTTCTGTCATTGAGCCAGTTGGCAACCCATCTTGTGATGTAGGGATTTATACTTAGTTTAGTGAGTTTATCTATAATTCCAGAATGGGGGATGGTGTTGAAAGCCTTGGTGAGGTCAAGACAGGCTGTGTGAACCACCTTACTCTCGTTTAAGGCTTCGGTGACTGCCTCAAAGAAGTCGATCAGGTTCAGGAGGCATGATCTGCCTTTCACACACCTGAAGTGGGTGTGTTCCAGAGTTTGGAGGTTACTGATGTCTTTGTTTACAAGTTTCATGATGATACGTTCCATGGCCTTACAGACCAGGCTCATCAGGTTAATAGGTTAATAGTTACCGGGATTAGTGGTGGCTCCCCCTTTGTGGAGTGGGATAACTGTTGCTGTGCGCCATTCAGTAGGCACAAAGTCTGGCATGAGGCTATGATTGAACATAGTGCTTAGGTGGGGAGCCAGTTAATTCTGAAATTCATGTAAAACGCAGCCTGGGATGTTGTCCAATCCCATGGATGCTGTGTTTTTGGCTTTACAGAGTGCAGCTTTTACCTGCATAGTTGTGATTACAGGGACTCCACATTATTCCTGTATAGATATGGACCCTTTAGGGGGTGAGAGGGAGGTAAAGTTAGCACTGAACCTATCTGTCAGGATGTTAGCAATATCAGTTGGTTCTGTAAAATATTTTTTATATATGTATATAGCTATTATATATATATATATATATATATATATATATATATATATATATAAAATAATAATGTCTGTGTGCATGATTTGTACATGTGTATCTATCTATCTATAAATATATATATATATATATATATATATATATATATATATATATATGGAGAGACAGAGATGTATATGTGTACATATATATGGGGATATGGGGATAGAGAGAGACAGATATATATCTGTATCTGCATGCATATGTATGTGTGTCTAAGATTTTGTTAAAATAAATTGCGCAAGGGAGCAATGGATTTGTTCCCTGCTTAACGAAGTGTATGGGCATGAGCAATGGCATTTCTGGACCTGTTTGCAAGTTGCTAAACAAAATGCAAATGGGATGCACATTGCTTAACCAGAGACTTACTGTTCCATAAACTGACTCCAGGCTACATCTAGCTGTACTCCAGGTCAGGATTTCATGTGTTAATCATTCTGATCTCTGTCCCTGTTTCTGTACTGCTGCACTTTGTGCAATCTGGCTAAGACTTATTAGTTTGTAGACATGCATGCAAATCTGTAATTAATATGAGATAGAGGTTAATAACAGTATAGCACACACAGAATCACAGTCTGTAAAACACAAGTTATTACAAGTTCACATCCAAAATATCTGGATATCTTAACATTAGAACCATGAACACTACCACACAATCTGAATGTCTTAGTTCTTTAAGCCACAGAAGCTACTTGGCAGATAGGGCATCATTCATCACACACAATCACCTGCATAAATATGTGCATTGCAATTCCTCAGTTACCTAGCATATACAGTGCAAGATCCAATTCTATATCACTGTCCTGAAAGTGTGTGGCATACTAACTGTGTCTAATGCTCATATATCATAGATGAGTTACTGTTATGGCAGTTACAAGGGGACACTGCTGTTTTAAGGGGTGGGGGAACAAACCTCATGTTCTGCTACAATACACACTAGACTGACTATCATTTAACCTCATTGTCTAACATCTCTCTTGAATGATGTGCCAGTTATCTGCTCCAGTAGGATGGCATGATAATTTCATGCAGGATGCCTACTGATTACAAATGGACAGATGATAGTGGAATGGATGTTTGTAGTCCCATATGGATGCAATTTTTGACAAATAGCCCACTATATTTACTTGCATAATGTACCAGGTATGTATGCGCAATGGCATATCATAATAATCCACTGGAATACTGTATAGATTACAGAACTACCTTACAAATGCAGCTGTTGACACAACTTTAGTTTAGGGCTGACTCTGTGATGCAAGCAGTACATATCCAATACATGGATAGGTACAGGAAGTGTGAGTTGGCTGGCATCAGTCTTAATATATGTATGTGAGTAGGAGTGAGGTGTTAGTCCCTAGGTTGTCAGTAATGTGCTATACATTGCCTCTTAGCCAAGCCAGGGCATAAAGCACATGCCTATGTCTGCCTACAGGGACATCAACAGGGGGTCCTCCTCTGGGTTTTCCTGTGAGAGTGGCTGTGGTGGCCTAGGCACTCTTGGGGGGGCTGTATATCCCTTCCCTTTGCTGATCCTCCTGCAGCTGTTTCCACAGGATCAGATTGTGTAGCAAAGCACATACTGTGAATATTTGTACACATGTGCATGGAATATAGTGCAGGGCCATATATATTAAGGTACCAGAACCATGACTTCAGAAGCAGAATCACAGGCTATATGATGTTCCTAGTTTGTGACTGTGCCTCATTATGGCATTCTTCCATGGGTGTGTGTGAATTTCTTATGGGGATGTCCACTCTAGCAAACATCTGGTACTGCAGTTGTGTGCCAGATATGGAAATCATGATAACAGCCAGGGTTGCCAGCCCAAACATTCATGACAATCCTCTGGGCATTGTACATGACTTGGCAGTTGAAGGAGTGGTATCTCTTGTGGTTAACATAGATTCCTCCCTGCTCACTAGGTGGTGCCGTGATGTGTACATGAGTGCAATCTATGGTATCCAGTACTTCAGAGTGGAAGTGTTGCATATTTCTGGCCCTCACCTCAGGGGAAAGGGGAAAGGATATGTGCTCACTGACATGTGGGAGCATATGATCCAGGAATTGGTGGAGTATCCTGGATACAGATGCCTTTGACTCCCTCATCATGTCCACAGTTGGTCTTTGAAAAGTACCTATGGCTAGTATCCTAAGGCTACACATATCTTTAGTTTCAACTGAGATGGGTTCCCCTCTGTTAGCTCTGTCTGCGTTGAGGGTGACAGAGCTCAGTGAGTTCTTGTAATATGTCCCTGTCCATCCTGTAGTGCTCTACAATCTTCAGCTCATGTAGCTCCTGGAAGGTTAACCTGGGCCTGAACATTCTCCTCCTTCTTGTCCTAGGCCTGTTGTCAGCAGCACCAGCAGCACTGGCTTCAGCATCTAGCACATACAGATGTAGTTAAAATTTCCAAGTCTCTACTCTAATAGTTCAGAGTACTGAGGGAAAAAATCAGAGTGTAGGGTGTATGCATACCATATACAGGTCTAGAGTATGTCCACCATGTGGGATTGGCTAATCATGATGCAGTTCGCCTACTTAGTATATAACTGACATTAAAGGCCCTACTTTAGTGAGCAAAACTGCACTGTGTGCAATCTAGCACAGCATAGCTATGCAAAGCTGTTTGTTAATTGAATATTTACGGCTTCCATCTATAGATGACTACCTCAAGACACAGATGCGGGTGGTCTAGTTGCATTCATCATACCTATCATTGAGTACAATGCCCCATTTGATATGTACCTAACCAGGCCTATCCAACAAACTGGAACACCCTCAGAGGTTCCTCACTAAAAAAATAAAAGGCATAAGTAATATGTCCTATGCAGACTGCCTCAAGGCCCTATCCCTGTATTCTATCTCCTATAAGCTTTTGAAGGGAGATCTATGTCTGGCATACAGGGCATTGTCAGACCCCCACTCTGATGGACCTCCCGTATATCCACAAAACAAACAGCACCCGAATTACCCATTCTAAAGACTTAAACATTGCCTCGTTTTTTTTTTTTCCTTTAGATTTTTATATTTGTCTCTTATTGTGCTGTTTTTTTATGTTTATTTACTAGTATATATAGTAGAGCTTTTCTCCTCGAGACTCTGCTGAAAATAGACATATATCCAGCCAGACTAGCCCGGTCAACAAATGTAAAATAAAAAATAAAAATAAAAAATATAAATAGCACCTGCTGGAGAGATAGGTGTGTATACTAGAGACTACTCTGTCTATGGAACAGGCTCGCAATCCATGTGAAGAAGAGTTCCTGCCCAACCCAATTATTAACTTTTGGATGGGAAACCAGAAATTCATCCCTGGTTTGGCAGCTATGTCTCTAACGGACACAGGTAGCCTGTAAATAGTTCATCTCCCAGGCCCATGCTTACACTTATCCGGGGTATCAGAACTTGTCAGAGATTTGGGATTCATGGCTTGGCTTAAAAAGGCCCTTGCGGTCGTTAACCTAGTAAACACCTATGAACCTATAAACAAGCTAAGCTATGCCCAAACTATTTGCAGGAAGCAGCACAACGTGGAAACATGCACACTAAGCCAAAAAAAAGTTTAAGTCATATGACACATACCCCTTGATGTCATCCACATCCAGTGGGAATATAAACATCTTGTAGGAGCCTACATGAAGTGGATAGCTGTACACAGTTGTTCCCTTTATCGATTCAACACATCCATGCCATTATCCCCATATTTGCATAATATTCTTGCTGGCAGCATAGAAACTACATGGTTCATAGCTGTGTAAGCTGGTTAACAGCACAAAAGCACAATTGTGCAGACCCGATGCAATGTGTTACAGTACTTTTGTCTACAGTACATTATAACAGTGTTCTGTTACTTTTTTTTAATTTTTATATTACATTATTAATTTGACATAGTTCCTACTGTTTTCAACATCCACAGTGTAGGATTCAGACAGTTATGTATGGGATCTTACCATTTCAGGGGAATTATGTCCATATTTGTGAACTTTTACATCTTCTTTCAGTGTAGACTCCTATGCATGGAAAATTTTCACATACACTACTAACACGGACACATAATCTGCACAGATGCATTACAGGTTGTTTGATTGCTCCACCTGGTTAATTTGCATAAAATTTAGCTACTTAAGGCAAAATTTGCATTGCACCAAAGGTTCCCTAGCTATTGGTGTGTGTGCGTGCGTGTGTGTGTGTGTGTGTCTGTGTGTGTGTGTGTGTGTGTGTGTGTGTGTGTGTGTGTGTGTGTGTGTGTGTGTGTGTGTGTGTGCGTGTGTGTGTGAGAGAGATTGCATGCCGCTACACAGCTATTGAATCTAAAATTGTTCATGCCTGTGCAATGCGCACACAAGAAAAAAAATCCATGTAAGCTTTATTGAATGTCCCCAGTCTTTGCAGAATTTACACATTTACAAAAAAGGCCATAACAGAAGTTGCTTTTTGTTTACTTATTCAATGCAACTACATTACACTGATCTGATTTGCATATCCAATAACCAAAAAAACTTCAAACAGGTTGCTGGAGTAGCTATAGGGGCATCAGCAGCCCCAGTTTTTGCAAACATTATTTTATGGTGGTGTGAGCAAAAGTTTGCTTTTCCCTCTAATTTTGCTAATAACATCAAGGTTTACCTGGGGCAGCCATGGTGGTGCAGCAGTTAGCATCATCGCCTCACAGCAAGAGGTTCTCCGGTTCGATCCACGACTGGGGTTCCTTCTGTGCTGAGTCTGCATGTCCTCGCTGTGGTCGTGTGGGTTTCCTCTGGTTGCTCCAGTTTCCTCCCACATCTCAAAGACATGCTGTAGGTGGATTCAACACTCTAAATTGGCCCTAGGTGTGAGTGTGTGCATGTGTGTGCCTTCTGTGGAAGGTTGGGTGCTGGGCTGGCGACTTGACATTGTAAAACTCTACTGCCAATCATGAGCGGACAGATAATCTGTTGTGGTGACCCCTAACCCGGAAAAGCCGAAATAAGAAGATGATCAAGGTTTACCTGAGATTTTTGGATAATATTTTATGGGTAGGTAATTCTCACCATATCAAAGAATCTTTGAGTTGTATCAACAGTACTACTTCATTTCTGACTTTTAAATGGTATTTTAATAAAACTGAAACTGATTTTCTTAGATGTTAAAATTATTAAAAATGTTTAGAGTGGGTGTTTTTCTTCGACAGTTTATAGGAAAGAGATGTACTCTAAAACAGTTTATTGCACTTTAACAGTTGTCACCTCTTATGGCAGAAAGGAAATATGGTTAAAACTCATTTCATTAGATGGTCATATCTGATTTCTGATGATACAAAATTTGGTTAAGAGGGGAACATTTTAACACAGATAGTTCAAGACAGACACTACCCTTTAGACGTTATATAATGTCTAAAGGAGGAGGCTATAGGGAGAGGTTCCACCATTATAAACCTGTTTTGAG
Organism: Protopterus annectens; assembly: GCF_019279795.1. Classification (NCBI taxonomy): domain Eukaryota; kingdom Metazoa; phylum Chordata; order Ceratodontiformes; family Protopteridae; genus Protopterus; species Protopterus annectens. The sequence continues at coordinate 856,946,513 of NC_056729.1, read as the reverse complement.
GTATAGTTTTGATATCTCAGCAGTAAGATCAAATGTGAGATTTATTGCTATTGAAGGGATTGCAAATCATGACAATACTGATGCATTTCCCAGGGTATTGGTATGTGTTTACAATAAAGCTACCAAGGATGTTAAAGACATGTTAACAAGAAATTGATTTAGCTTTATTATGACCCAGGGATTGGATAAGTTTTTGAGCAACAGCCCTACTTTGGTAATTAGAACAGGGGTTAAACATTGTGGCAACTGACATAAGTTAATGTTCATAATACAAGCCAGGGTTCTAATCTAGCACACTCCCACTTTCAGCACCTCTTTAGACCTTTTCAAGTGCAATCTGGACAACTGGATGGGTAACTGTAAATTCACCTTGGGGGTTCCACCTGTATCTCTCTTGGACAGGGGCAATAGGTGCTGATAGTGGAAATAAGGGCAGAACTTGGCTAGGCTTGTAAGGGCCCTAGGCTCATTACACCAATAACTTCCTATGATCCTGTAAGCTTAAGAAGAGATTCAAGAACTGTGTGATGGGGGGGTGTGGCCAAGGATGAACACAGGATAGCAGCAGATTTCTTCAGCTCCACCAATTTAACTGCACTGACAGGAAATAATTACTTTAAAAATCAACTAATGAAATAATTTTCTTTCTAAATACGTTTGGAATATCAGTTTCTTGAATAATATCTAAAAAAGAAAGAAAATTTCAATAATTTTCCTGTCAGAAATCATCTTGGAAATTTCTCTTTCATCACCTCTGTTCAAAATGAGTTCCAGTAAGGCAAACAGTCAGGATTCCAGCATCAAGAAAGAGCTTCAGTCTCTGATATCTACTATTCAGCAACTAACAACCAAAATGGACAAACTGGATACTAAAATTGATAACTTCATAGAAAAAACTACAAAACAAATGGATTTGTTACATCAAGACTTGCAACAACTGAAGGCTCAGATTACATGCATTGAAGAGACTGTTAATGATATGGAGAACAGAATCCAGGAAGAAGAAATTAACATTGAGTTTTTGCTGAAGCAGAACACACACCTACAATCCAAACTTGATGACCTGGAAAACAGATCTAGACGCAATAATATTAGGATTTTTGGACTGCCAGAAAATATAGAAGGTAACAACATTACTTCCTTTTTAAATACTTGGCTTCCCAAAACATTAGACTTGTCAGAAGCATTTTCTTTTGGTATTGAAAGAGCCCATAGGTCCTTATCTAATTTTAACTCTAACAAAAAGTATCCTAGATCAGTTATAGTAAGATTTTTATCATCTTATGACAAGGAGATGGTATTAAAATCTGCATGGGCTAAAGCACCTATTAAAATTAATGAGGCAATTGTGCGTTTTGACAATGACTATTCTTCCTTGGTAATAACTAAAAGAAAAGTTTTTTTGCCATTAATAAGAGAGCTTAAGAAAGCACAGTTCAAAACTTACCATTTATTTCCTGCCAAACTAAAAATCTTTTTACCTGATGGCCCTAGAATTTTTGAAGACTTGGACTCTGATTTTCTGTATATTAAAAAAAATAAGATATTAGATAAAATAGAAGATATGGAATGGGCACGTCCTTCGTTAAAGAGGATGGCAACAGGAACTTCTTGGAAGACTTCAGAGAAGCAAAAAAGACTAAAAAACAAATGACATGTTCTATATTTTTTTTTCCTTCTCTCTTAATCTCTTCAAATACAGTTACTGCATCTCCAGAAAGCCACAAATATTTTAAAGATTTATTCAAAGTTATTTTTCTGTGTGCAAAGAACTGTTTTTGTTTCATAAATAGTCAAACTCTCTGAGGAACAAATAACATGCTATCAATCAACTTGTTTCTCTTTGTGATAAAGAGACCTAAGGTTAGTAATTTGATACATTTTCTTTCTCTTCTTGTTTTAAATAATGGCATTCTTTATAAACTATGCATTTAGTGAGGGGTGGGGGAGGGCAAGGAGAGAAGTATGATGTAAAATATGGAAACAGTGAAATAATAACTTATTAGTTCTTTAAAACTATATATGCTGTTTAAACACTGTTGCTAAATATTATATCATGATTTTATTGCTTATACGTGATTACAAATAATATGTCATGATATAATTGCAAATAATTAGAACTAAAATAGTTGTAAGTAATATGTTTCATGTTTAACTTTATTAATACAAACAGCAAGTAATATTTCTTTGTAGATACTCTTTGTAGCTTCCTTTTTTTCTTTCTTCTCTCTCTTTCTCTTTTTTTTCTCTACTCTCTTTCTCTCTTATAAGTACAGTTATATGCTTCTGATAATACTGATATATGTATATAATAAGATTTGTATGAGAAAATGAAATGGGGCATATAAAAATAAGTTGTATAATATGTTAAATAACTGTAGGCTTGGTTTCACTGTCATAGAGACTGTAATGACTTGTAAAATACGTCGCGAATGTTTTGCACTGTTTAGTTTCATTTGTATTACTAAATGAATGTCAGTCACTTGTATTTACTAAAATTCCCACCAGAATGTAAAGGGAGACAATTTGGGATGTGGGTTACCTCGTGAATAGTGTCCTCGAGTTGTTTTAAAAGCTTCAACACTCAGAATACACACAGAGAAGCTGAATGCAGTCATTTTGAACTTTGACCCCTGATTTCACACTGACACATCGCAGATTCAAGAAGAACACTGTTCCAGGAAGTAGAACTGCTGTAAATGTGACTTTGTGATGAAAAACGAACTTTATGCCATCTAAATGTGAGTTATTCTTTATAACAACTTACTTATTTAAGATGTAATTTATAAAATATGAAAGTTATAATGATTTTAAATGATTCAGTATGCCATAGTAAGCAAGTGAGATATTTTAGAAGGCATAGAAGGTAAAACATATATACACATGTTTTTGAAAGCTTACATGACTGCAACATATTATTGTATATAAATACTTATGATTTAAACATATATAATGTTATAAATCATTTGACTTATCTAATTGACAAGCACAAGTATCATTATGATTATATCTTAGAAGAAACTGTCATGTGACATATTTTAAAGCAGCAGTTCAGATATATAAAATACAGATGGCTTTCTTCACAATGATTTATGTATAACTAGGAATTTACATTGCTGTGTAGTATGACTTGTAAAGATATGTATGAGTATAAATATTTTATTTACTGGCAATAATAAGTATGAGAAGAAAGCTTTGGTGCAAGTAATTTAAAGTTTTTAAAACTGTTAACTGCATTTCTATGGCAGAAAGTAGGAATACCCTAATATATGTAATGTCTGAACCATTATAGCCTAAGTTATTGAATCCAAATGAACATAAGAACTTATTTTTACAAACTTTTAATAAACTAATATATAGATATGCCCCCCTTTTTTTTCTCTCTCTCTCTCTCTTCCTATCTCTCTCTCTCTCTCTTCTCGGTTCTCATTATCAAGTTTATTAGAATGCTATTTTGATTATGAGTGTATTTTACAAAATAGATGTACATAGTAATATGAGCTGTTTCTAAATGTTCTTATTTGTTTATATGAAGCTGATTTATAAATTGTTTAGCTTTGTCTTACTAGATAATCTAATTAAATGAGGTTAACTTTAGTTAATAATAGTTAGTATTGAATTGATATGGTGGCAGCTGAGGTACTGCTGCTTAGGATAGGGGGATAACTTGAGTGGTATGTGCTACTCAAAATTGGAGTTCTTAACTCCAGGCTGGGTGCAATGTTTAATCCTAATATTATTTTCACCTGTTTATTGTTGTTTGTATATAGTTCTGACATCCACAACACATTTTATAAACTTATTGTCACTACAAATAAAAGTAAAGCTTATACAGAATCCCATAAGATTTTCAATAAATACAGCTATAATTAATGGTACACCTAAAGGAGGAGGTATAATATCATTTATTTTGTAAATTGTTATTCTGATTATATGTTTTATATGTTTATAAAAGCTAAATGATTTCTCTAAAAGGAATGTCTTTAAACATTAATGGACTGAATAACCCATGTAAAAGGGCAAGTTTAATGAGATACATTAATTTGCATAGGGCCAACTTAGTATTCCTTCAAGAAACACATCTCCTGAAAAAGGATATTGATAAATTAGCCACTAATAAATATACAGTCTTGGTTAGTTCAGAACACATTCAGAAAAAAAGAAGAGTGGCTATTTTATGGAATAAAAGTATGCCCATACCTAAAACTATTAACTCTTATAAAGATGATAAAGGAATGTTTTGTATGGTTACAATACAGATTAATGGAAAGACATATACATTAATCAATGTATATTAGATACCAGGAATTGGCATTAATACAGTGAAACACCATCTCAATAAGATCAAATAATTTTCTATAGGAGATATTATTTTAGCAGGTGACTTTAATTGTATCCTACATGAAAAAGATACTACTACTATAGGAAAAAGGAAAATTACATCTAATGCAAAACATTTAAAGGATTTTGTTAATTTATATCATTTGAATGATATTAATAATCAGATAGATTCAAAATCATTACCATACACTTTTTTTCTAACAGATATAAAACTTATTCAAAAATAGATAGACCCCGGGATTCATGAAGCTCGGCGCAAGGCCGGCGTAAGGCCTGCGCCGGCGGTGCATGGAATATCCGGCGCAGTAGCGCCATATACATATTAATGAGAGTGCACCGGAATCACAGACACGTGCGTAGTGTACGTGAGCGAGCCCAGGTAGGATGCGTCTGGAGGCGGGTCTAAGCCGGCATGAGGTGAGCAACCTAATGTGCTGACAGCCACGGTCCGCCCACTATAGTAATGGCAGCAGCCAGGTCCCGTGCAGAATGAAACGCACGTACAGTATGCAACATAGTCCCCGTTCCAAATTAACGGAGAAGCAAATAGAAGGCAGGAAGGCATAAGTGTACCCGTCCAAGGAGCAAAGGATACGCATAAGACCGCCTTCGTCCCGCAATGCACTGTCAGTGTTTACACTCAGAGAAGGTGTACAGCCGCATGTCAGCGCGCCGCACCGACATAGGAGCAGCGACTAAGGTCACCACCTGTCCCACTTTGGTTGGGGCAGTCTCTCCATGGACAGTTGTGTCCCGAAAAACGTATTAGAAATGGCTGATGTGCTACGATTGTAGGACACAATGATATCCCGTATGTAATGTAATGGTAGCATGAATTGGTTATTTCTGTAACAGAAATACCGAAATGACACAATAAACAGAATAAGCAAGGAAATTGCCACAATAATAAGCAAATTATTTAGGCAAACAAGTGAATTTCTATGCTATATAGTGACCGTTTGTATGTGTCGGCCTGTAAAGGCAGATGTGAGTCCCGGAAATATCCCAGATCGGAAAATGGAAAAGGTGGAAACCCCAGCAGCGACATGGGCATGGTCACCAGGGTCACCTGCTGTCCCAATGTGCCATGGACAGTCCCTGATTGGACAGTCGTGTCCCTGCAACAATCGTAAAAATGGAAAATGACCGCCGATCCCCTGCCACGCAAAT
>NC_056729.1:856746599-856940502 GCF_019279795.1 Protopterus annectens | reverse complement strand
CCCTTTTTACCCCCTTTTGAGCCTCCTGTTTATGACTGCACGTTTTCTTCTTGGGATCCAGTTTTCTGCTTTTCAGCCACAGATCAGACAGTGGACAGCCTCTTTACACACAACAATTCAGTCGGAGGTCTTTTCACTCATGAAGAACCATTTAGGTAAATTCTCCTGCGCAGATGTCTAACCACCCATGCACTCTGACCTGTAGCTTACCAAGGGAATTCCGGCTAAGAAGGACCACAATGTCAAATAAGTTGTTAAAACCAGAGTGTAGAAATCAGTAGGCTTTTCTAAGTGACAGTCAATAACACATTAAGCTCGGGTTCACAACGTTTTAGTAGTGTACACAGGCAGGCAAAAAAATATACAGTCCAAGTATGAGAGTTTTGTCTGACTCTATACAGTAAGCAATTTCTTTATATAGTGTTTACAATCAGCTTTTGCCCACCTTACTGACGTGGTCAATCACAGGGCATTTCCATCACTATGGTCCGCAATATTCTATACATACGAGGGTGCTGAGGTCATGCTTTTAAAATGTTTTCCCATGAGAATAACACAGCCTTGCAAGGCAGCTGGTCAATTACAGTGTCCTTCTGTAATTGTAGCTGTTTCAAGGACCCTGGACTGTTCTGATACAATAGTCAGTTCATTTCTTAATACGTTCCTTTGTCTCTCTGGTAAGGAATTGTACTCTATCTTCGATAGAGCTCACAAGGCCATCCTCCTCAGGGGAAGGGAGGATGTTATACATGTACATACATTTATTTTTCTGTAACCCAGCAGATAATTAATGCTGAGAGACATAAGCCTGCTGAACTGGTTACTGCCAGGGTCAGAGTTCGATCACACTGCAGCTAAGCTTCACCAATTACATGCATGATCATTTCTACTGCCATATTGTACGGTACAATTCAATGCATTATATAGTATTTTGCTTCTAAACTGGCACTTCATATGTGTTTCTATATATATTTTCTAACAACATCCATTCCGCCATATGCATGTTCTTCGGTGCTTTACCTTGACCGTGTGTATTTCGCCGTCCGCAACGCTACTTCCACATGTGATGTCCCACCTTCCCTTCTGTGCCTGTGGCACCCTGTTAGGACGTCCTGTTTGGTAGGCACATGTTCCGCTATATGTGTTTGACTTCTCTGCATAGCTAATCATCGATGCGGTGGTTCAACAACCCGACTTGTCCACATGTGTACAGTTATGTGCACCGTGGCATGTGCAAACCTATATGGTTTGGACGGGTACATACCACATGCGGGATGTACACATTCTGCAGACACATTCACATGCAGCCATTTCCATATCTGTACCTGAGGTGGGTTGGTGACATGTGGGTACATATTTGCCCGCGTGGCACTGCCTAAAACAATACTTCTTACCACATTTCAGGTATGCCCATTGTGTGTAGGTGTGTAGCTGCACAAGGATGCTAGCTGGTTTGGGTGCACAGGCGTACATGGGTGGGACTTACATGCTACAATGGGGCTATTGTGTATTACATCTGCATGCATGGGTTCTGCTTCTGGATATTACACTTAGACATACGCCGTCCTGTGTATGCGACAAACACGTTGGTGGGTGTGGGACATGTTGCTATGCACATGTTTGCCTGTGTTTATGGTATCTTGGTTCCTTCCTGTTGTTATGTCGACACAGCTACCCGGCTGTGTACTCTCACTACTGCTTGTGACCATTATGGTTGACACCTTTTCCAATGCCCATAGTGGGACATCTTTTGTGGAAACATTGGATTTTGCAGGACAACACATACCCACAGCAAGTGGAGTTGACAGAACTTCACTTGTTTGCCATAATATACGCTTATTCTGTTAGCATTTGGGTTCCTTATTCAGTTTCTTATGCCATGTATGTGTTTCATATACAAAATATATGTTTTATGCTACTATTACAGGTATATTGAGGGAATATTTTTGGCAGGAAATCTCAGGTCATTTGCCAGTTTTTCGATTTTTGGCGGGACACAACTGTCCAATGAGGGACTGTCCATAGCAAAGTGGGACAGCTGGTAACCCTGGTGACCATGCCCATGTCGCTACTGTGGTTGCCACCTTTTCCAGTGGCCAAGGTGGGACATTTTCGGGACTCACATCAGATTTTACAGGCCGACACATACCCACGGTCACTATATAGCATAGAACTTCACTTGTTTGCCTAAATAAAAGCTTATTGTTGTAGCAGTTTGGTTGCTTATTCTGTTTCTTGTGATATTTAGGTATTTTAGTTACGGAAATAACCATTTCATGCAGCCATTACATTAAATACGGGATATAATTATGTCCTACAATCTTAGCACATTTGCCGTTTTTAATATTTTTTATCGGGACACAACTGCCCATAGAGGGACTGCCCCTCGCAAAGTGGGACAGGTGGTAACCTTAGTCGCTACTCCTATGTCGGTGCGGCACGCTGACATGCTGCGGTACACCTTCTCTGGGTATGCCCACTGACGGTGCATTGCGGGACGAACACGGTGTTACGCGTATCCTTTGTTCCTTGGACGGGTACACTTAGGGCTTCGTGGGTTGTGTTTGCTTCTCCGTTTTGTTGGGACGGGTACTATGTTGCATACTCTACGTGCGTTTCATTCTGCACGGGCCCTGGCTGCTGCCATTACTATTATGGGCGGACCGTGGCAGTCAGCACATTAGGTTGCTCATCGCCTGCCGGCTTAGCCATGCCTCCGGACGCATCCTACTTGGGCTCGCTCACGTACACTACGCACGTGTCTGTGGTTGCGGCGCACTCTCATTACTATGCATATGGCGCTACTACACCGACTATTCACTGCACCAGCCTTGCGCCGAGCTTCATGAATCCCGGGGATAGATTTTGATCAAGAATCTGTTGAACTACCACTAATAAAGTATATATGTATGTATTGATATCATAAATTCAATTGAATTTCATATCTTCTTTTGTGGTTGTGCAAGTAAGATAATGTTCATACAGTACATTTCTGGCATCAGTAACAGTATATCAGTTTCAACATTGATAAATTGATGTAGAAGGGAGACAAATACTAAGAAAGTTTGCGCTTTCATCGTATTGGCTTCTTCAGACTTATGACAAACAAAGGGAAATCATGTATTTAAATAGGCATTAATCACAACTGATTTTATGTCAACCAATTAAAATGATACTTCATTATGACAATTACATACAATGTCAGGTTAAAATAAGAAGCATTTACAGCACCAAACTCACTATAAATAATCTAAAACTAACTAAACAATGCATATATTTGTTTAAAATATACATATAAGAACTATACAACCACTACCCCAAAACAAAACGCGTGCAACACATAGCTCACAAAGCCAGTGTGCCGAACAGTCACAGCCCTTAAGGCTAAACAACACACCTGATACACTTGCAATAGGTGACTCTATCGTCGGGCACACTGACGTCCCGCTCACCAGGCTGAACAAGGAGAAGGTCACGGTGAGCTGCCTGTTGGGCGCTAGGATCCGTCACATAACACAAGCACTCAGGTCACTCCAAGGCAAGTACAAATATGACTCAGTCATTGTCCATGCTGGTGTGAATGACTTGAGATGTACCTCCCTGGACTACATGAAAAGAGACATAGAGGAGCTCTCTGAGCATGTAGCCCAGGCCGGTATGACCCTGACCTTGAGTAGCATCTTACGTCACCAAGAATGATGCCACAATATGAAGACAAGATGATCAATTTCAACAACTGGCTTAAGTATTGGTGTCATTCAAAGGGGATCCAATGACTGTCAGCCTGGGATGACATGCTCGACAAGCCACGATGCTTTGCTAGGGACGGCTTGCACCTGTCACCCCTGGGCTTTCAGATATTGGCAAAGGCTCTTGCTACCCCCATAGTGCCTTTTTTAGGCAAGGCTCAAAAGACAAACCCACCTCCATAGGTATCACAAGGGATAGGAAACTAAGAGTAATGCTACTCAATGCCAGAAGTCTAAACCTCAAGATGCACGCACTGAAAACTCTCCTTAGCATGGAGAACATCGATATCTGTGCATTAACAGAAACCTGGTTCAAGGCTCCCGAGATCACCCCAACACTACCAGGTTATACCTCATACCATGCTTTTCGGCCCCAAAACTTGGACAGAACCACAAAAGGAGGGACAGTATCAATATTCGTCAAAGATACCCACACCTCCAGGTTGGTGGCACAGCACGAAGCATCAGAGACTATCCATGTACAACTAACAATGGGTAAAACTACCTTCCAGTTTATAACCTGCTACAGACCACCCTCCCAAACCCAGGAACCCCCTCGGCCTTCCTGAGAACACTGGAAAATATGAAGGTCTCTCCAAACACCATTATATTGGGCGACTTCAACTACCCAAACATAGACTGGGAGCATTACTCTAGCTCCAACACCCTAGCCCAAAGGTTCCTAGAATTTATAAACTCAAATGCTATGGAACAACTTGTTACCACTCCGACAAGAGGGGAAAACATACTGGACCTGATCATCACCAACATGGGGGACTCTATGCTCCAGACCAGAAGTGTATCCCTCACTGGTAAGATCAGACCATAAGCTAATCTCACTGGATATTCACATCCCAACCCCAATTCCTGCCCAGAAAACCACAGTGAAAAACTTCTCTAAAGCAAATTTCACACTCCTCAAAACCAAGGTGGAATACTTCAAAGCCCCCGGGCCTGTGGAAAATACGGCCCAGACTGCAGAATCCTTTATAAACGCATTCTGTGAACACCTTCAGGAATGCATGGATCATGCAATCCCAAATAAAACCAAGACCCCATCCTCCAAAGGCAGACATCCTGTCTGGTGGACCCCAGCCATAAACAAACTATACAATAGAAAGAGAAAGCTACTACATGATAGAGCAAAATCCCAAAAAGGGAAGGCATCTCTGATCAGTATTAGCAAAAAACTACATGCACTCATAAAATCGTCTAAGGCCAGCTTGCACAGGACACTAAGGATAATCACAAGGCTTTCTTTAGTTATGTTAGGAACCTGGGTGGGAATTTCCAGATATGCTCAGAATTAGTCCAAAATGACAAAAAATACACCGAACCCACAAACATTGCCAACATCCTAGCTGACAGGTTCAGCACAAACTTCTCCCCCCCTCCCTACCAAAAGGGCAAATATCTATCCCAGTAGAGTGCTGCCCCCCTGACATCTCAGATGCTCAGGTAAAAGCCACCCTCTCCAAAGCAAAAAAACACAGCATCAATGGGACCAGACAGTATCCCAGGCTGCGTCCTACATGAACTCCAAGAAGAGCTAAACCCAAACTTAAAACTACTGTTCAATCTCAACCTTACTACAGGATATGTACCCAAAGACTGGCATACAGCAGCAGTGGTCCCTCTCCACAAAGGTGGTGCCTCAATGGATCCTGGAAACTATCGCCCCATAAGCCTGACTAGCTTGGTCTGCAAAGCTATGGAAAGGATAATCATGGACCTCATAAATAAAGATATTGGGGATCTACAGGCACTGGATCCTACCCAGTTCGGCTTTGTTAAGGGCAAATCTTGCCTCTTAAACCTGGTCGATTTCTTTGAAACAGTCACCAAGGTCATTGACGAGGGGAAGGTGGTCCACACAGCCTACCTGGACCTCGCAAAAGCCTTCGATACAATACCCCACTCGGGCATTATAGATAAGCTCACCAGCTTAAATATAAACCCCTATGTCACTAGATGGGTTGAAAACTGGCTCAAGGACAGAACCCACATGGTTAGAATTGCTGGAGCCATGTCAGACTCCAAACTAGTTACAAGTGGCATCCCACAAGGCTCAGTCCTGAGACCTCTCTTGTTCGGTATATATTTCTCGGAGGTACAGGCCAACATGGAAGGACTGTGGCTGACCAAGTTTGCAGATGACTGCAAACTGGGCGCCATAATAGACTCTCCAGCGAACACAAGCATCCTCCAAAAGGGCCTCATAGAAACAGACAACTGGTGCCAGAGTCATGGCCTCAAACTAAATGCCAAAAAGTGTATAGTCATCCCCTTTAGCAAAAACAAAGTGCCCACAAATTACCACATAGGTGGTAATCCATTAAGTACAGAAGAAGTAATTAGGGACCTGGGGACCCAAGTTGATAGCAATCTCTCATTTGACAACCACGTGGCCAAAGTGGTTAGAAAAACATTTTATATAGCCCACCTAATCATGAAGGGATTCAGATCTAGATCAGGGGAGGTCATCGTGCCTCTTTACTCATCCCTCATCAGGCCCATAATTGAGTACAATGCCCCTTTTGGGATGTATCTTACCAGACACCTGCAGCAACGGGAAAGGCCCCAAAAGTACCTCACCAAGAGGATCAAAGGGCTCAAACAGATGCCATATGCTGCCCGGTTAAAGAAACTCCAACTCTACTCAGTGGCATACCGCCTGCTCAGAGGCGATCTATGCCTGACATATAAAGCCATGTCCAACCCGGAATTAATGGACATGCTGCACCTCAGAAAATCCAAATCCCATCAAGCTACACGCTCGAGAGACTTGAACCTCAGCACTGAAATAAATAGGACATGCTGGAGGGACAGATTCATAACCCAGAGGCTCCCTTCACTCTGGAATAAAATCCCAGTCCAGGTTAGGCAGAGTCCCTCACTGACTCTCTTCAAGAGGAATCTTGATGAGTGGATAGGATATCTTAGGTTTACCCTGGGTATCACTTCTGTGTCACTGTTAGACAGAGGCACAGTATACTAACCTCGAGAAAGGGCATAGCAAAATTAATTTAAAATGGGTGGCGAAAGCCAAACACACTCTGGCTAGGCTTATAAATGCCCTAGGGCAGATAGCCTAGTATGAACCTATGAACCTATGAACCTATGAACCTAAAAGCTATACCTGTTGCTTCTAAAAAATAACAATATGTTTAATAACTGTTAAACATATTGTTATTTTTTAGAAGCAACAGGTATAGTTTTTACATGTATAGTTCTTATATGTATATTTTAAACAAATATATACATTTTTAGTTAGTTTTAGATTATTTATAGTGAGTTTGGTGCTATATATGCTTCTTAGTTTAACCTGACATTGTATGTAATTGTCATAATGAAGTATCAGTGTCATTTTAATTACTAATGACATCTAATTTTATGTCAACCAATCAGTTGTGATTAATGCCTATTTAAACACATGATTCCCCTTTGTTTGTCATAAGTCTGAAGAAGCCAATACGGTGAAAGCGCTAACTTCTTTTTAATAAAAGTGTTTCATGGTTAATGAAGAAACGGATCGTTTAAGTTATATTCGTATACAAAAGTGAATAACTGCTGCTGTGTATGAGTCCGGTGGATGCCTCTGTTGTTTTATTTGTTCTACATTATTTGTGAAGCCACTGGAATCTTCACCCTTTGGTGGGCCGTTATTTTTCTGTTACTGTTTACTGCTCGTTTAAACCTGCACCGCCAAAAGGACATGGCAGCAACACCAAATAGCATAGTTGAATTACCGTATACCCTACAAAACGAAGCTCCAGGGGACAGGAAGTTGCTTCGTTTCCAGAGTTGTGTGGCCGGAAGTGAGAATATGTTAATGTTACACAAGGAAATGGCTGACAGTAATCAGGAGGGACTGGATGTGGAGAGCCTCGTCGGATTATCAGAAGACCTGAATAGGTTAGAATTTGATTTCTTGAAATTTAAAAGGATGCAGTTGCAGTGCCAACACTTCGAGATGTGCCTACAGAAGAAAATTGTACCCAGAGGGCTGCGCATCTTAAAAATGCCGACCGCAGGTAACCTCCACCCAGAACTTTTATTTAAATGGCAACAATTGAATTTGGAACTTAGTTTTAATTATATGAGGCTTCTTAATGAGTTTTTTAATCCAGAAAAAGATGCATTAAGAAATCAGGTTATTAAACAGCAGCGGACATTGTTACAGAAATATCCGTTTTCAAAAACAGAGACTGCTATGGAAAAGTTGTTGGACAATGTATTGTTATATGAAAAATGTTTAACAGAACAGAAAAAGAACAAAATTTCCAGGGATTTAAAAGATTTTTGATTGGGCCATGCCTTTACTTAGCCAAGAAACAATTATAATGATGTTAATATGGCAAATGAACACAAACAAGTTTCTAATGTTGTTAAGAATGTAAGTAGAAATAGAAAGGTTGTCTATGTGAATGAAGAGAATATCTTATGTACTCAGAATAGAGATGCTGCTACTTCAACTAGTAAGAATGTTGTAATAACAAGTTCTTCTAAAGTACCTCAAGAAGAAATTGTGACTTTGAATGTGAATGATATAACTACTCTATCTGAAAATAATGTTGAAGGGGTTCAACTGATTTCTGAGAGTAGTAATCAACAGGTTGTAAGAAGGAAAATAATAAATAACAGTAATTCTAATGCACAGGGACACATTACTACTTCTAATGAGAATATCCCTTTCCCGATCGAAACTTTCCAGCAAACCAGAAGACAGAGGTCTTTCAGCAGGGGATGCCAGAAACGGAAAGATTCAGGGGGAGAACATACGGGCCCCACATTAAAGAAAATGTGGGAACGGGTGGGCAATCACTAGTCCTTAATTTGTCTAATAGGTATTTAACAAAATATGAGGTACAGGTCTTTGATAAAGGCCTAACATTTATTCCTACTAGCAAGAGTGACCTTACAGATACTATTATAGATATTAAGATGTTTGCAAGGAGTATTCAATTGAAATTAGACTATGGTGATAACCAAAGTTCAAGAAATGAAAAAATTTTTTGAATACCAAGTGTTTATGTTCCCAGCTTACATCCTTTGATAGATACATTCACGAAGTTAGTAGAACAAGATATCCATAAGATCAACAATAAGAAAAATAGAAATAATAGAAACAACAATTTATCATTTATGCAAAGGAAAGCACTTCATGATCTGAGTAAGAATATATCTATTATTATTAGACCAGCTGATAAAGGAGGGCCGATAGTTGTGATGGATATACATACCTATAAAGACAGTATGGTATCTTCACTACAAGAAGGGAATTATTACACCATGATTAATATGGACCAAGTAGTGAACAAGGTTTACAAGATATATGATGTGTTAGATGACCTTCTGAAAAGTGAAGACATCAATTATGAGTTATTTAAATTTCTGAGGGTTAACAACCCATTGATACCTATTATTCAAGGGTTGCCCAAAGTCCATAAAAGTCCTTCCCAACCACCTATGCGTCCTATAGTAGCTGGACGTGGATGGGTTACTGAACTATTTTCCCTCTTTGTAGAACATTTTCTGAGACCAATAGTGGAAGCAAATAGGTTCGTTTTGAAATATAGTAAACAGTTTTTGTTAGACTTGTATATATATTTGAGAGATGTAGGTGAGAATGAACGATGTATTCTGGTGACACTAGACATTAAGAGTCTGTTTACTGTGATACCAAATGATGAGGGTGTAGAAAAGGTACACCACTATATATCCACACATTCACCCTTGGGAAGCAGAAGAGTAGATTTATTGACTCTGTTCTTGGAAATTATATTACACAATAATGTTTTCCTCTTCAATGAGAAGGTGTACATTCAGAATGATGGCGTAGCTATGGGCACGTCGTGTGCCAATAGCTATACCAACATAGTCATGGCCCAATGGGAAGAGGAGCATTTATTTCTTTTGGAAAGTTTTAGACGTAATGTTGGATTTTATAAACGTTTCATGGATGATTTGTTTTTAATTTGGAAGGGTGATGAAGTCGGTTTAGTTGAGTTTTTATCAAAAATTAATGGGTTAACAGACTATCTTGATTTTACTATGAGTTATTCAAGAAATAAGATCTCTTTTCTAGACATTAACATTGAAAGACTTGAGAATGGCCTTATTAATACGGGGGTCCACAGGAAACTATGTTATAGGAATACCTTATTGCATAGGGACAATATGCACCCCCATTATGTATTTAACAATGTAGTCAAAGGCCAGTCCATGAGGGTATCTAGACTCAACCCTACGGATGCAAGTTATGTACAAGAATTATCATATCTTAGAACGAAACTTATTGAAAGGAAATATAATCCAGCAGAAGTTGATAAACTCATCAGAGAGATGGATTTACTGAGAACGTCTAGAGTACACCCCTATTTTTCAAGTGGTTATGACTTTGAGCATACCACGCAGGAAAGCAGGGACAACTTGTTGAAGATCCCGATGTTTTTTACATCTGACATTGGGATGATCAAAGAAGTGATTATGAAACATTGGAGCACCTTACTTTTAGATGACAATATAAGAGAAATCGTAGGAAATGCTCCTAAATTTCTATTTAAAAATAAGAAAAACTTGAAACAGATCTTGTGTCACCGGTCCTGTGTAAATAAAGAATCAAATAGTATGCAAATAGAAGGTTTCACCAAACCATGTAACACATGCAATCAGTGTGAATACATTGATACAAGAAGAACTTTTACATATCCTTTATTAGGTCAAGAGTTTGTATTTAATGTATCAGCTAATTGTCAGACTGAACACGTCATTTACCTTGCTAGGTGCACAGTCTGTGAAGCATTCTATATAGGTAAAACTAATAGGAAATTACATGAGAGAATCAGAGAACACGTATATCATTTACGTATAGGGTCAGAGAATAGTGCATTAGCAAAACACAACACTGCATCAGGTCCTACACACAAATTCAAATGTATGGTCATACAGAAGGTAAATCAAATATACGTGGTGGTGATTTAGAAAGTTACACTGAGGAATGTGAGTTAAGGTGGATAATTAGATTGAGAGCTGATAAGTTTCCAGGACTGAATGACAAGGTTCCATTAGAACCAGTCCTTCGAAAAAGAAGGCTTAAAATGATTAAAGTATGATGAACTTTGAATCGTTTTTTACCAGCAACCTTACTATCCTTTGCCAGTAAAATTATACAGTCTCCAGCAGTAGCAATATTATTAGTGCAGTAAGATCTTTATGAAAATTAATAATATTATTAGGATGAAGTATTTTAGAATTATTTATTATATATTTTTGAAATTGTATAGTATGCAGTTATTAAACATATTGTTATTTTTTAGAAGCAACAGGTATAGTTTTTGCATGTATAGTTCTTATATGTATATTTTAAACAAATATATACATTGTTTAGTTAGTTTTAGATTATTTATAGTGAGTTTGGTGCTATATATGCTTCTTATTTTAACCTGACATTGTATGTAATTGTCATAATGAAGTATCAGTGTCATTTTAATTAATAATGACATCTAATTTTATGTCAACCAATCAGTTGTGATTAATGCCTATTTAAATACATGATTTCCCTTTGTTTGTCATAAGTCTGAAGAAGCCAATACGGTGAAAGCGCTAACTACTTTTTAATAAAAGTGTTTCATGGTTAATGAAGAAACGGATCATTTATGTTATATTCGTATACAAAAGTGAATAACTGCTGCTGTGTATGAGTCCGGTGGATGCCTCTGTTGTTTTATTTGTTCTACATTATTTGTGAAGCCACTGTAATCTTCACCCTTTGGTGGGGCATGATTTTTCTGTTACTAAGGAAGTTTGCATCAGTCAGAAAATTGTGTGAAATTTAGTAAGCAATGATGAGACTTGGAAAGGTTTTTACACTTTAAAGGAACATTAAGATACATTATAGGGCTGACAAATCAGTGAAGTTTAACAGTTGAACTATTAATTAATTGAGCTTGCAAAGAGATCTCATCTTAAAAACCACAAGATGCTCAAAATTGTTAACTATGCATGATATTGAATGCATTTATAAGTAACTATTTTACATAAGATCTTAAACTATCATTTGTATCTAAATTGTATAATGCATCTTGGAGCTTTTCTCCCCGGGCCACCACTAAAAATGGGTCAATTCGGCCCAGTGGACTTCCCCGATAATCAAATTGCAAATAAATAAAATAAATAAATGCCTTAAGGCTATTAAAAGTAATTACTCAACAAACCTGCTATCAGTTTATCAGCCAAGATACTTGATTGATAGGTTTTTCCTACTTACTCACCCTGGAGTATTGATACAAAATATATATATATATATATATATATATATATATATATATATATATATATATATATATATCTCCCTTTCTACAGATACAGGACTTATAGGTTCATAGGTAGGTACTAGGCTATTGGCCCTAGGGCCTATATAAGCCTAGCCAAAAAATGTACCCTGGGTTTCGCCACCCAAGAAAATTATTTCCCTGTGCCCCTGTCGAGCAGAGCCACAGAAGTGATCCCTAGGGTGAATTTCCCATTTCCCATCCAATCATCAAGATTTTTCTTGAAGAGTGCTAATGAGGAGCTCTGTTTGACATAGACAGGTAGTCTGTTCCAGAGTATGGGAGGTCTCTGGGACAGGAACTATCCCTCCAGCATGTTCTGTTTATTGTGGTGACAAGGTTTAGGTCCCTAGAGCGTGTAGCTTGGAGGGACTGGGATTTCTTTAAGTGGAGCATGTCCAACATCTCTGGGTTTGACATAGCTTTGTATGTTAGGCAGAGATCGCCCCTGAGTAGACGATATGCGATGGAGTAAAGCTGTAGTTTTTTGAGACGGTCTGCATAGGGCATCTTTTTGAGGCCAGTAATCCTCTTTGTGAGGTATTTCTGTGGTCTTTCCAGTTGTTGTAGATGTCTTGTGAGGTATATACCAAAAGGGGCGTTGTACTCTATAATGGGTCTAATGAGTGATGAGTAGAGGGGAACAATGACCTCTTTTTTTCTGGATGAGAATCCTTTTGTGATGAAATGAGCCATGTAGAAGGATATCCTGACCACTGTGGTGATGTGATTATCAAAGGAGAGACTACTGTCCACCTGTGTCCCAAGGTCTCTTATCACATTTTTGGCATTAAGTAGACTACCAGCTATGTGGTAGTTCATGGGTATAGAGTTTTTACCAAAGGGGATGACAATACACTTTTTGGCATTGAGCTTCAGGCCATGGCTTTGACACCAAGTATCTGTCTCAGTGAGGCCCTTTTGTAGTTTGTCCACATCGTTAGGAGTTTCAATTATGGCTCCTAGTTTGCAGTCATCTGCAAACTTTGTTAGCCAAAGACCTTCTGTGTTAGCCTGCACTTCAGAGAAGTAGATACTCCTGTCAGAAAGTACATCAGCTTAACAGGCATACTATCAGGAAATGGAGCATATGAAAACCAGATGCAATTTCACTGAATCTGTTAAGACTTAACAGATTCAGTGAAATTGCATCTGGTTTACATATGCTCAATTTCCCAATAGTATGCCTGTTAAGCTGATGTACTTTATAACAGGAAGACTTGTACCTATAGAAAGAAAATCAAAGTTTTATTTAACTGGAATTAAACTCCTTTAGCAGGTTAGTAAAGAGTTACATCAAACTATACCCTATTATACCTACTCATATGTTTTCAGTTACATTCCTAGTTCCCTTCTTAGTACAGGTGAGGCCTCCAATATTTCCCTCAGATGAATTCACATTAAATCCCTCCCCAACCTTATGTATTTATAGATAGACAGATAGATATAGACCACAGGGAAAACTGGTATTTGTGAGCAACAAAGCTGCTTGCTGAAAAGTCTAAAAAATTGGGAAAAAGAAGCAAGCACTGTCGACAAGCTTAGTTGAGACTTCAGATTAATCAAGCATTTATAACTTGTTTAGAAATCAAAACTTCTTTACTGAAAAACAAATAGAGGAGTTCTTTCCTCCTTAAATGAGCATCATCAAATCTGCAGAAAGTGCTCATCTATTTATTTTTCAATAAAGACATTTTGATTTCTAAACAAGTTATAATTGCATAATGTCCTTATGAGAGGGAGACATCACCCCCCCCCCCCACATGCCTGGAAACCTACTGCACCTCATCACAAAGATCTATGATTTTTGTTTTTTATATATATATATATATATATATATATATATATATATATATATATATATATATATATATGAGAGAGAGGTGAGAGAGATCAATCTCTAGATTTAGTTCTGTATAGATATAGATCATGCAATGACATTTTAACCTCTTAATAACAATTAAAACAGAAACAAGGTAACTTGTTTGTGCTATAAAAATATAAGCAGACTTGCAATTAATGTACCCACCAAAAATATAACCTCACCAGTAAACTACAGGAAAACAAGCGGCATCCTCTCTGTTTGGGGGGTAAAACAAATATAGACCACTTACAGATATTACCTGTACAAACTAATGCAACAACTAGCCTGACTTTCTGCTCCTAACTCTGCCTACTAACTACCATTTCCCAGTTAACATACCATAGTAGTATTACCTTTGTACTGACTCACAAACACTAAGTTTAAAAAACAGCTATCAGAAGAATGATACGCCAAAAATATTTAGATGTAACTCTACTGACTTCTCAAAAACGTCTACCACAAAACAAACATCTGCAATTAAGCAACCAGCTATATCCAATCTTTACTGCAGATACCCAACTGTCAGCATAACTCTAAACGCCATTTTTTTTTAACATGCAAGGACATTCACTGTAAACCATAACACTGTCTTGAGCAAGCCTAATGCTATTAATTTTTGGAATAATCCTTCTGGAATATTAATCCCCATAATGTTCAAAATAAAATAACTTTTCTGCATAGCTGAATAACTCTCATCACACCTGACATTCTTGCAATAGCAGAAATCTGACAAATCATTAAGAAATACTGCTTTCTGGCTAACTCTCATCACACTTGACATTCTTGCAATAGCAGAAATCTGACATAAAGCATTAAGAAATACTGCTATAATTACTCTAATAATAAAAGATTAAAACAGAGAGAAAAGGTCACACTGAAAAACCAATCAGTAAAAACTAAATGAAAAATCCAGACAAGCTAGAATTTCCAATGAGTGACCTCCTAAACCTCCTGTAACAGAGGCACATGGGATATATGCTACAAACATCAGGTGTTTAAGCTATATGGCAATTCTGACTACCCATGACTTTTACATTTCAAGTCTTTTTAATGGACAATTACAGGCCAATAAAGGCAAACCCCACTAGCTATGGATCTGCATATTTCAGCTTTGTTATGACCTCATCAGCATAGCACAAGCACAGTGTTTGACTAAGCATAAGAAACACAGGGTAGTTAAACCCAACTGATGTCCATTACCATTAGGGTGACTGCAAAATATCCCAACTAACAAATTAAAACAGAGAGAGAAGGTCACACTGAAAAACCAATCAGTAAAAACTAAATGAAAAATCCAGCCAAGCTAGAACTTCCAATGAGTGACCTCCCAAACCTCCTGTAACAGAGGCACATGGGATATATGCAAATGACCCCTATGAACTATGCTGATGAGGTCATAACAAGGCCGAAATATGCATATCCATAGCTAGTGGGGTTTGGCTTTATTGGCCTATAATTGTCCATTAAAAAGACTTCAAACGTAAAAGTCATGGGCAGTCAGAATCGCCATATAGCTTAAACACTACACCCTACACCACCGGTGTAAACAAGCAGGGAAGTTTTAAAACTCAAAACAGCAAAATGTTAAGGGTTGCAATAGCTATCATACAACTTGTGGAAGAGGCTGAAGGTGGTGAGGATGGGAATGCTGCCAACCAACCCACAGTGAGGAGACGGAGAAGAGTGTACAGAACCAGGGTGACCTACCAAGGGCTACATGAGCTGGGGATAGTGGAGTGCTATGGAGTGCTATAGGGTGAACAGGGACCTCCTACAGCAGATTGTTGAGCTGTGCCGACCACACCTGACACACAGAACTAACAGAGGGAAACCCATCCCATTGGAAACAAAGGTATGTGTAGGCTTAAGAATATTAACTACAGGTACCTTCCAAAGGCCAACTGGGGATATGATGGGGATCTCACAAGCATCAGTATCCAGGGTACTCCACCAGTTCCTGGATGCCATGGCAGCACATGTTGGTGAGCATGTATATTTCCCCCTCACCCGTGAGGTGTTGACCAGCAGTATGCATCTCTTCCACCAAATAGCAGAATACCCTGAGGTAGAGGGTGCAATAGACTGCATGCACATACACATCAAAGCACCACCTGGTGAGCAGGGTAGGGTCTACATCAACTGCAAGGGCTTCCCCTCCATCAACTGACAGGTCATGTGCAATGCCCAGGGCATAATACTGAATGTGTGTGCTGGCTGCCCTGGAAGTTATCACGATTCCCACATCTGGCATCTGACGCAGCTGTACCAGAAAATTGCCAATGGGGACATCCCACATGGTCACCTAGTGGGGGGATGCTGGATATGCACTGGAGCCTTGGCTGATGACACCCATCAGAAATGCACACACACCCGAACAAGAACTCCATAATCAGGCACATGCACAAACAAGAATCATAATAGAGCATGTGTTTGGGATGGTCAAGTCATGGTTCCGGTGTCTGGACACATCCGGTGGAGCCTTGCAGTAACTCACCAACCACATGTACCCAAATATTCCTTGTATGTGCCATGCTACACAATATGATCCTGCAGAAGCAGCTGCAGCAGGAGCAGCAAGGGGCAGGGACATATTGTCCCCCACCAGTGCCAAGGCTTGCACAGACACAGAGTGACTTGGAGGAGGAACAACCTGAGCCTGCCCCAGTAGGCAGAAGGAGGCATGCCCAGTATGCCCTGGCAAAGAGGCAATGCATAGCACATACCCTGACAAGGGAGGAACCTAGGGAATAGCATCTCTCTCTGACTCTCACATACAGTAAAAGGGATGCCAAACATTACACTAACTGTGCCTAACCATGCATAGGCAGTGTACTATGTGCATCCAACATAGGCAGCCCTGCAGCACCACCCGCAATTATATCCACAAGATAAGTAACTCACACATGCCAGTCAGAAGGGGGGGTCACATACCAAACAATAGTCACAGCCAACAGAACTGGTGTAGACAAACACAAACAAATGCCGTACTATGGCCTCTGAATGAGGGGTATGGGTGACCCCCACCCAGGCCTACACGGACAGACTACAGCAGGCCAGGTAGTAGGATGTCAGTTGTGATGGCTAGGAAGTCAGAAACTAATGTCTATGCAATCAAAAGATAAGAATGGAAGTATGGTATGGCATAGCCAGCATGATGGGTAAGACTACTTATTGAATTGGACTAGAGGGCATACCAGTACAGTCCTAGCAAATGTGTACAACTGTCAGATGTGCCCCCCCCACTTCACATAGAAATACAGTAACAGTCAGGTGCACCCCCCCAATCCTGTGTAGAAACATAGAAATAGTCAGGTGTACCCCCCCCCGCTATGCAGACATGTTGCAACAGTCAATGCCAAATGATCAGTGGATACTCTGCAGACACAGCATGCTACCTGTCGGAGTACAACACAAAGGTCAGCTGTGCAGTACAAACCACCAGACATGCTCCACACATGCATAACAGATGGCCTTACTGGGCATGCTCACACACAGAGAAATGAAGGCTATGTCAGTCATCAACATACTGACAGGTCATACTGGGCATGCTCACACACAAACATATGAAGGCCATGTATGCAAACACCAGTGGACCAGACATATCCAGCGGTTGCAATAGTTACTGCAGACACGTCAGTATGCACCACTCATGCCTTGCATACATAGTGGATAGGAATACATTCATATATGTAAGGACAACACACCATAATACACCAAAGGTAGATGGATATAGATGTGTGGAAGAGGGTGACCATGACAAGGAGCCATCAACGCCTGTCCCACCGGGCACACAGCCAAAGGTCTCCAAACACATCAGTTGCAGATGGCACACACTGCAGTTACTAGTGACCAGTACCTGTCAGTACCACAGACTATGTGGTCCACGTGTCAGCTGTGCAACATGGCTGTACAAGGACAGTCACATATGACCCCACGTGTGGCCGCCTGTGGTGTGTCACCCCTACATGAATGGTGTATGGGCCATAGACACACTGGCCACCCCATAGCGGTACCCTGACAAGCCTTCTGAGGTTATCCAGTGTGAAATACACCTTTGGGAGAGTGGTAGGCCAGTAATCTCTGTGGTACATCCCATAACTGCATACTGCTATAGTGTGATAGATTAGTTTAGGTAAGAGTTCTACCCCCAGACATGGCAACTGTGTGTGTGTCTCTCACAGACTGTGTAGAGAGCAATGCTTTTAGGTTACTCACACTCCTTGCATTTCACATACCCAACTTTGGAAAGGTTGCTGATGTCACCTACCTAGAAATACTCCCCTGGGAAATCTGTAGCCCAGTAATCTCCTTAGCGCATACTGTAACTGCATACTGCTGTAATGTAATAATGTAGTTAGGTAGGAAGTCAAACCCCAGATATGGCAACTGTGTGGATGTGAGTCTGTGTGTGCGTATGTGTGCATGTCTGTCTGTCACTGACAGTGTAGAGAGCAATGCTTTTTAGGCTATTCACACCCCTAACAAGTTGAATACCCTCCTTTGGCAAGGCTGCTGATGTCACGCAACTTGAAATACACTTCTGGGACAATCATTATTAATCAATTAATCTCCATAGTACGTCCCGTAACATCATATGGCCATAGTGTGGCTAAGGATTTTGTTGGGAGGTCTAGCCTCTGATCTGTCAACTGAGTGTGTATGCATGCATGTCTGACTGTGTAGAGAGCAATGCTTTTAGGTTAGGCACACCCCTTACATTTCACATACCTAACTTTGGCAAGGCTGCTGATGTCACCCACCTAGAAATACTGCCCTGGGAAAGCTGTAGCCCAGTAATCTCCATAGCACATGCTGCAACTGCATACTGCTGTAGTGTAATAATGTAGTTAGGTAGGAAATCAAACCCCAGAGTGGCAACTGTGTGTGTGCGAATCTATGTGTGCATGTCTGTCTGTCACGGACTGTGTAGAGAGCAATGCTTTTTAGGATACTCACACCCCTTACAAGTCAAATACCCTCCTTTGGCATGGCTGCCGATGTCACCCACCAAGAAACACTCCCCTGGGAAAACTGTAGCCCAACTGCGTACTGTTGTACTGTCGTAGTGTGAATTAGATGTGTGGTTGGGTTCCATTCCCACACATGGCAATT
This sequence comes from Protopterus annectens, assembly GCF_019279795.1. Taxonomy (NCBI): domain Eukaryota; kingdom Metazoa; phylum Chordata; order Ceratodontiformes; family Protopteridae; genus Protopterus; species Protopterus annectens. The sequence goes on along the minus strand of NC_056729.1, from coordinate 856,921,444 downwards.
CCGGATGTATTGTGTGTGTCACTGTCTGTGTAGGGAGCAATGCATTTTAGACTAGTCACTCGCAGTCATTTCAAAGCCCTACTTTGGCAATCCTGCTGATGTCAGTCAGTGTGAAATACACTTTTGGGCAAGGACTACTCCAGTAATATCCGTGGCATGTACTATAACTGTGACTGCGTAGTGCTGTAGTGTCATACACTAGTTAGGTAGGGGTTCTACTCTCAAGCATGATATGTGTGTGTGTGTGTATGTGTGTGTGTGTGTGTGTGTGTGTGTGTGTGTGTGTGTGTGTGTGTGTGTGTGTGTGTGTGTGTGTGTGTTTGTGTGTGTGTGTGTGTCTATGTATAGAGTGGGTTTTGCATATTTCTTATATGGTGGCCATACCATATATCACAATGTCCACTGTACAGGGATAACACATGTGATATGGCTGAGAGGCATCATTGTGACAGGAAATCACAGTTAGCAACCCCAGTATTACCCAGAACACACTCCCACCCCATGTGTCATACACACACACATGCCTAGGTAATAGCTAATATGTGAGTAGTACACTGCATATTGGCCACCGATAGTAAATATGGAGTGACAGCGGTGGACTACAGAGGGCATGACACCCAGTCCATCTGTCCAATGTGCAGACAGTGCACCTCCCCCATGTTCTCCAGTGGACAACTGCACCACCTGTGGTGCCATCACATGTGACCCACAACGGACATACCATGCCTGACAACATGCCCATATGGACAGATGCCACTGACACCAAGGAATGCTGATAGCATGCACACCATGTAGGTGCAGGGTAAAGCTGCTGGCCATTACCAGCTCCAGCCACAGGTGGGCAGGACTGGCACACCTGATGATAATCTGTGTTCACAACATGGGCCGGACACCCCAGGTACAGTTCTACATGTCACTGTGCATGTATTTGGGAGATGTGCACATCCCAGATGCAGGAACACAGACATGGCAAGTGATGCACAGCATTGCCCACACACAGTAGTCACCCAGATGACCAGAAATGCAGGCACTACATCCCTCAGCAACAATGCAGACCATGGTCATGTGACCTGATGCCAAGGTATACCCATTGCCTAGCCATGGACAGCCATCTGGCACAGTCAAACATCACACGCCTGTGCAGATGTGCACACATGCATGTCAGTAGTGGCACCCTGTGGGCTTGTGTGTGTGTTGCATGCTGCAGATGTTCACATCCACACTCCCTACAACCCCCATGGGCATACTGCAGCATGCTGACTGATGTCAGACACCTTCCCATACCATTCACCCATACAGCCCCTGTATGACCTGTGTGGTGCATGGGATACCTACACAGTGATGTGATGTGGCGATCCCACAACCGATGAGTTGTATACCTGGCCCTGCCACATGTGTCAATGTGTGTGTGCCCTTGTGAGAGTGCGGCTCTCATGACGCTGGCACATGTTCATGCCGACAGGCATGTGTATGTCACCTACTGTACAGCTACTGTATCCCTGTTGCAGATGTCACTCACCATCACATATATGTTCCAAGTGCTCCACAACAGGTAACCCATGTGGTGCATCCAATAATTGCAGTGAACTGTGCTAGCACTACGTAGTCATCAGGGGTTTGATACCCTGTTCTGCTAGGTGTGCAACACAACCATGCCTCATTTTTACCCTCCCTGACATGTATTAGCCGCTGTCTGCATCCCCCACCCCGGCTCAGGTGGACGTGGAGTCCTACACCTGCTTTACTTAGGCAGCAGAATGTGTAATGTAAGTAATGCTCATGATCAGCTGATGGCCTCTGCATGAATCACAGCCCTCTCCTAGCTGATTGCATGTGAAACAGCTGTGGTAACATCCCCATCACCAATTGTATGGAAACACACCAATACCTAGGAACATCATGGTGGTGTTTGCCCTTGTCACCCACTGTGAGCAGAAACTAGATCTGCTGTGTGCCAAACAGCATCCCAGATGGATTGCGGTGTACCTCTAACAACATACACTGTGGAAACAGTGCATGAAATGGGAGGTGGATGTGCCTGACCTGACTACAGCCCGTAAGTGCCACTGCACTGCATTTGGAGTAATGTTGCTTTCACAGTGTTTGTGTGGATATGGCTGATGTACACGTCTCAATACCTGCCAGGTCAGTTCCATGTTGATGGGGAATCAACATCTGCAGGGTCATCTGCAGCCTGGGCAGTGTTGTGTCCATGGTTGCATCTGTCACCCTTGTAGCATCTAGCTGTAGACTGCTGAAGGTAGTGTGAGGAATGCAGTCAGTAGATGGAGAAAGCTGTGGTAGTCAAAGACATCATATCCCTCAAAGGACATATGTTACAACAACCCTGTAACAACAGTAAATGTATGTGGTCATCACAGCAACATGTCAATACTGGCCCTGTGCTTGTGCCCTCAGCTACACTTCTGTCAACCTTTATACATATGTCATGCAAGAAGTGGTGCATATGTGCTGTACACCATACTTTGTGGCATCATATCTGAGAAAAATCCACTGATATATCTGACTGCTATGCATGTTATGTACAGTAGGGGTTACATTATATTACCTGCACATTCTGAGGATGTTTGTACAGTACTGAGGTCTGTGTACCTATGGTGAATGTTGACAGAGTGTGTGTAGTGTTGATATGTACCTTAGCCTGTGTACAGTCTGTGGTAGAAGACATTGTTCTAGTTCCCCTACTGTCAGATGCTACATGCTGCCCCACTGTATGGTACTGTAGTGGCGTACATGTTTCTAGGGCCATAAACACACATGTCCCATGCTACAGACAGCCACCAGACTAAACTGTGTAGCAGGCCAGTATATGTAGGGCAGTCTGTGAGTGGCACATATGAGGATGGTGTCGAACACATACCACATATACTGTAATACCATGCTAGCTAACCATATGTGGTTGTGTTCACATTGGTTGTGAATATGCACTGTCACACATGTGTATCCTACCCTGTGTTGTGACATGCCTGTGGAGCCTGATGTATATGCAGGTACATGTGCATTCCCCCTTGAGAGGTATAGGCCAGTGTTGAGCCAGTCTGCCTGTAGCCTGCACAGTGCATTGTGACATGCGTAACAGCTGAGTGTACCGACACAGTGGGATGTCATGTGCAGTTACTAGCCAGATGTCCTGCTGCCAGACCTCCCCTAACAGTCATGTATGTCACACAGGGCAGTGGGATGCAGTGCAGATGTATGTCAATACCTATTGTGTAGTATATGGCCATGGCACCCCTGTATCAGCAGTCATACCCTTACAGGCCAGGCAGGGGTGTGTGAATGCATGACCTATAGTGGACATTATATACCTGCCGTTATGTGCTATACCCATCTACATGGCCATTCACATTCATATAGACAGGCATGGTACACATGTGTAGCACTAAGGGCATATGTGTATACCTCTGGAATGTACAGACTGTGTCAGACCCCCACATATATCGGCCAATATCTCTGCTGCAGTCCACAGTGGTATTACATGCTAGCAGCAGTACTGTACACTGATGTCCTTTGGATGTAATTCAGTAACCAGTGGCACACATGTTAGGAGCAGATGTGACCTGCCACACACACCATGTCTGTGAAGACAATCCCAATGACAGTAGCAATAGCCTACTAGTATACCTGTTAGAGATACCCGACATCCCCTGAAACTACGACATTGGGAACATACGGGCTGGGATTGGCCTACACTTCATGCCCAGGAACTATGTTCGGAATATATGTACATATTCATATCCAGATAGCTAGATATAGGATTACACATGTGTACTACACCGATTTAACACTGTCATGGCAACCACCCACTATTGATCCCCACATCATGTGTGCGCGGTCCCATTACATCTCCTGTGTGATGGGCATCTGTCCTGTGTGTGGGCAGCAGTGCTACCGACAGCATGTAGCAATACCCCATACAAGAGAACCAGCACACTCAGGGCAGCCACATATTTGTAGGAGGATCAGGAAGTACAGACAGACTGCGAGTGGAGCTGTGTTATGCTTTGTACAGTACTGGTGTTACAGGGTGTGTATGCACATACTAGTTTGCCAAGAAATGCAGTCTGTCTGCATAGCACACAACTGTGGGCCTACTCTCATTCCGACCAAAGCTGTGCCTATCATGTTTGGTCTGTCCAGCACACAGGTCTTGTGTCAGATAATACACTGGCAGTGTGTGTGTTGCGTGTTACCAGTACATGGCTACATCCATGGCCATCTATACCAGCAATTCCCTGATTACAGACTATCCTGCAACACCTGCACCTCACGTAGTGTATGGCAATAGTTGTCCACATATGTGCCTGTATTCCAGTCCAGCCTCTGTCCATCACCTACATACCAAGCTGTGCACATATGTAATGTTGGTGGTTGATCCATAGTGGGCTGGGTGGGCTTGGAGTATAACACACTGCCATGTCTGCCATCAGTCCACTGTTGTTGTAACCTCCACACATATGGTGGGGCTGGGGCCATATATATGTGTGGGTGTCACCTACACAATACATGTGTGCCCTCATGCACTGCAGAGCCCAGTGTATGTAACAGTGGTATATGGCCCTGTATAAATGAGTCGTGGGGGGGAGCACCAGAAAAGACCTAGGCTGCTAAAATGTGTGGGTATCAGGGCTGAGCTGCCTTAAGGTATCTGGATGTACAGTACCATGTACTTCACATATATACACATTACTGTCATAGATATGGGTACTGCTGGACTACTGCCCCCTGTCATACAAACTATTCTGTGTGTTGGTGTGCATGTGATGGTGTCAGTTATGCCAAGTTATGTAGCAGTTACAACCTATGTGGTCATAAGACGTCTACTGTGTTTGTACAGTATGTAGATAGAGGCTGCTGAACTACACACCTGGAGTGCATACTGTCAATTGTGAGGTATCCTGTGGCCCAGTGTGTCTTTCCTATTGTACAATGTAAATTGCTTGGCCTGGACAGCAACAGCTGTGATCCTTTCCAGCCTACTGTACGAGTGTAACAGGTCCACTATAGCATCACTCCATTGATATAGTTGTCAGTGTCTGAACAGCTATATGGCATGGCATGTAGAACTGTAATAGTACACGATGACAGGCTGCCATGTCTGCAAACCTGTGGGTGTTGTTTCACCTATGACCTCGCTGTGAGTGTATGTTACAGGCAATGATTGTCATTTGTATGGGTGGCACACAGTGTCCAGTCATTCAGGGGTCAACTGTAGGCATAGTGGCTGATCCATACTGTGTGCACCTACCACTTATGTTTCATACTGTAGATATAACTGCGTGTGTATGTGTAATCACATGTATATTTACACACACACATATATATATATAAATATATATATATATAAAAAATTTTGTATATGTATACCTGTATCTGCATATCTGTGTCTGTGTATCTGAAGCCTGGTAATGTTGATGGCTTCCACATAATACATTCCCCATGGGAGCCAGAATATACAGCATGATAGGTTACCAATAACAGCACAACATCATACAGGTTGGATGTAGTACAGGTTAACATCATGTGCTCATGTTGCCACTGGCCCTGGTTATGGGATCACCAACACTTGGTAGTGTAGTACAGGGCAGACGTGTTTGGCTGGGGGGGCTGCCTGTTCATACAACTTGTATAGTGTGTGGTGCCTCTTAACCCTATTAATGTAACATGTAGCCTGTTACACCCCACTCCCTAACTGCTACATGTGCCTTACAGTACCAGCACAACAGTGTTGCACCAATGGGCCAGTAGGCATGGGAATCCCATTGAGGTCTGCCACGTGTGTGTATATGTGCATGTGTGCATATCTGTAGGGTACACCGGTCCAAGTCCACATACTCCTATTACAATGCACATTGCCACACAGTAGTATGGATATTGTTATTGTCGCCCATAGGTGTGGCAATGCAATGCAACACCCTACTATGCCTGTGGCATGTGCATCACGTGCATATCCCTGTGGTACCACTGTTGTGATATGCAATGGGTTGTTTTTGTGTTGTGGCCATAGTGTGAAAGTGGGTATGTCAGAGTATCTAGATGGGTTCTAGTGTGTACAGTATCCAGTGTGGGATGTGGGTGCTGTGTACACTGTCTTTACACCATGGTACACTTGGTATATCGCCCATGTACTACTCTCAGGTGGCCAATGTCACTATCAGCCATACAGGTAACAGATAATAGGATATGGCCCAGTTACACATGTGCTGTATGCAGCCTACCTGTAACACATTGAACACATGGACTAGTTAGTTAGCAACTATACAAACAGGTCTCTAAGACGTGTATCTACCCATTATGTGTCGATCAATGTGTATATGATGGTATGACACATTATGTATTCACCATTTACAAGCATTACATCCCCCATTACCATATTGTACATGTCTGTGGATGGTCTGCATGTAGCACGTGACCTGGTACACACCTCACCCTATAGATGGTGTCGTGTGTGCAATGACAGCCACACAGTTCAATGGCACTACATACCCGGGTTGGGGTCGACACAGTGTCGCCAAGTCAGGATGTGTGTGTATGTGGATGGGTTGACATAAGGGTGCAGATTATACCTGTACCAGCAGGTCACCAGTCACATTTGCACGGCCAATAACTATTATAAATACCTGTCAGCAACTGTACACCACATATGTCATGGCCATGGTGTCATCACACTGACATACCCCTGTGGAATATGACTGCGGACCATCCTCCTGCTGACACATGTATGCCTACAGCACAAATGGATGACAGTATGGGGATATCAATTGGTGTTACCAACAGCCAAAATGCATCATAACTGCATAGCTACACTACCTGACATGTATGCAGTACACATTACTCCTGACTACATTCTACACTGCAGTACATTGCAGCACCCCATTACAGTCACCATGTGCATCAGAGCCATATTAGCCTGTCCCTGCATTGATGTTATGGATGACAGGGATGTGGCACAGGTATCATCATATGCACAGGGTGTGTTGCAAGTGTGCCAGAGGACGAGGGTGGTCCAAACATGTCACCATGTGTGTGGGTGAGGGATGTGGTTCCTTGATTGGGGCATGGTGATGTGGTGTGTGTTGGTATGGGGTCGCCCTAGGTGTGGTTGCATAGTGTGTGGGTATGCATGCACACAGTTCCACCATGTGGCTGAACTATACGGTAATGTTGGACAGCTGCAGACCATACCTGGCAGGGTGTGCAGTTCAGTGCCTCCGGCCACAGACATGCTGACTGTGCCTGCCAGGGGTTCCATGGGCATGTGCAGGTACAGACCTTGAGGTGCTTCTCTCCCTTGATGATGACATATGTCCACTGGAACCATGTCCCACCTGGGCCTGGCCAGGGCCATGTGCATGTGGCCTGCTGTGGTGTGGTGTGGACAGCAGCCCCTGTGGTGCACTGGGGCTGCCAGCTACTGGTGTCACTGGCCTACGTCCACATGGACATCACACCACTCTCACCACACATTCTAGCACAGACATACCACGGTCGAGGAAGCCAACCATCTCACCCAGTCTATCCATGACCTCAGTATATTCACAGAAGGCAACAGCAAGTTCATGGAGGTTGCCACTTACAGCTGTGAAAGCAGACCTCTGCAGCCTTAGGACCTGTCTGGAGTGCATTTCCATACGTGCCTGTGCCACCATTACTGCCCGAAACGTGCTCCTGGTGGTACCAGTTGTGGTGCCTCTGCCAGGGGCAGGATGACCTGCGGTCCTCCCATGAGCACCATCTGCTGATGTGGTGGCCTTCCGGACATCTGGCTATGCCGACTGTGACCCAATACAGTTGGCATGAACAACACACTTTCCTGGCCATTTCCACCAAGCGCCAACTGTCCATCTGCTATGGCCACATGTGATGGGTTTGTAGGGGCACTGTGTGCAGGTTTGGGGTGGCTAGGAGGGTGATGACACATGTTGGCACAGTGTCGGCCTCTGACAACCCCACCTGTGCCTCACCTGTACCTTCATCATCATCTGTGTTTGTAGGGGCACCTACCTCAGTATGCGTGCAGGAGGGACCCTGACTCACCTCGCCACCTGTGGGGGAGAAAATACACATGTTAAGACCTGTACAGCAATGCACAACAGTACATACACTCACACTGACAGTCACCTTACTGCCTCACCTTCCCTGAGTTTACAGACAGTCCCACAGTCAGTTATATATGTTCCCCTTTCTGCATGGCACTTGCTAATATGCACACATCACTAAATCCCATTAACATATCATCCATCTCCATGCCTATACGTGTGGTTACCACACCTGACCTGTTACTCCATCGTCTCCCTGACCTGGGTGGATTAGGTTGTACATGGCCTTACTGCTATCACCCTGTATTACCCTTTGTATGGGCAGTAATGTTGTACGAGGCCCCTATATGGTTGGGGCTGCTACATTCACTACATGTCACACACCAGAGCCTCATACTACAGTCTTGCTCAGTCCATGCCACATCTGCTGCACAAGCGACCCATCATGTGGACGACAATACTACCTGGATACACTCACTGATGTGCTGTGGTAATTCCCCATTGCATTTGTAGTGCTGCATATGTAGGTAGCCGGTTACCCATCTGCTGCTGGCAATATGATGTGTATACCTGGTATGTACTGCACCTCCCAATGCATGCTCCATGCTACAGACCTTGTTATGCTATCAGCTGTCCTGTGTTCACATACCTGACAGGTTGTCCTGGTGTCCCATGTCTCACTCCATGTACAGCACAATCCCAAAGTACCACCATGTGTTCAATCCCACTATTGCCTGTACATACATGGACACACACACACACACACCTAACATGCATCTTCCACACTCCACTAGATTGCACTTATGAACATGAACACAACTGAGTCACACACACACACACACACACACACACACACACACACACACACACACACACACACACACACACACACACACACACACACACACACACACACACACACACACACACATACACTCCTACATGTGGAGTTGCACAACATTTGTGCACACAGTCCTCCCATTAGCCTTCAGTCAACATTCATTACACATGGAGCTCAACAGCATGCAGTGCAACTATAGTGACATCATGATAGTAGCAGTATACATGTGTGTGAGGCATGGGCTTTGTTGGTAGGTGATGGTCCCTCCCAGTGTTAACACTGCACCCATGTACAAAGTGTTACTGTGGCCTGTTCCGCATCATGCCTTGTACTGTGCACCATACATTGCAGGTGTAGAAACCATTGATGCATCTGTAGTACTGTGTCAATTATGTCAGCTGCAATGCTCACAGCCCTTGTGTGTTGTAGCAACACATACCTGGGATGATATGTGAACAGCTATCAGTTGTGGATGCCTGTCTGCATTATAGATCACAACATCAGCAGTGCATGTATGACCAGTACACTACTATTACACTGACAACCAGCAGACCTTACCATGGCTATGAGGGGTGCCCTACACATATCCCACACCTCTGCATGGTTGCAAGGTTTACTCATGTGCACATCCCTTGGAGTGCACACACTGCTGTCATTATTCCAGAGTATGAGAAGTCTCTGGGACAGGAATCTATCCCTCCGGAATGTTCTGTTTAGTTTATTGTGGTGACAAGGTTTAGGTCCCTAGAGCATGTAGCTTGGAGGGATTGGGATTTCTTTAAGTGGAGCATGTCCACCAGCTCTGGGTTTGATATAGCTTTGTGTGTTAGAAAGAGATCATCTCTGAGTAGGCGATATGTGACGGAGTAAAGCTGGAGTTTTTTGAGACAGTCTGCGTAGGGCAGCTGTTTGAGGCTGGTAATCATCTTTGTGAGGTATTGCTGCGGCCTTTCCAGTTGTTGTAGATGTTTTGTGAGGTACATACCAAAAGGGGCACTGTACTCTATAATGGGTCTTATGAGTAGAGGGGAACAATGACCTCTTTTTTTTCTGGATGAGAAACCTTTTGTGATGAGGTGTGCCACATAGAAGGATTTCCTGACTACTGTGGCAATGTGATTATCAAAGGAGAGACTACTGTCCACCTGTGTCCCAAGGTCTCTTTATCACACTTTCGGTGTTAAGTATACTACCGCCCATGTTGTAGTTCATGGGTACAGAGTTTTTACCAAAGGGGATGACAATGCACTTTTTGGCATAGAGCTTAAGGCCATGGCTTTGACACCAGGCATCTGTCAGTGAGGCCCTTTTGTAGGATGTCCACATTATTAGGGGTTTTGATTATGGCTCCTAGTTTGCAGTCATCTGCGAACTTCATTAGCCAAAGACCTTCTGTGTTTGGTACAGGAGAGGACCCAGAATTGAACCCTGTGGAACTCCACTTGTCACTGGTCTGAAGTCGGATTTGGAGTCTGCTACTTTCACAGTGTGGGATCCGTCAGTGAGCCACTTGGCAACCCATCTTGTGACATAGGGATTTATACCTAGTTTAATGAGTTTATCTATAATTCCAGAGTGGGGGATGGTGTCAAAAGCCTTGGCAAGATCTAGATAGGCTGTGTGAACCACCTTACCCTCATTTACAGCTTTGGTGACTGTTTCAAAAAAGTCTATCAGGTTTAGGAGACATGATCTGCCTTTTACAAACCCAAACTGGGTGGGGTCCAGAGTTTGGAGATTACCAATGTCTTTGTTTATAAGTTCCATGATGATATGTTCCATGGCCTTGCAGACCAGGCTAATGGGGTGGTAGTTCCCAGGGTCCGTGATGGCTCCCCCTTGTGAAGTGGGATAACCATCGATGTGCGCCATTCAGCAGGCACAAAGCCTGAGGTGAGGCTATGATTGAACATGGTACTTAGGTGGGGTTCCAGTTCATTCTGTACTTCATGTAGAATGCAGCCTGGGATGTTGTCTGGGCCCATGGATGCTGTGTTCTTGGCTTTGGAGAGTGTGGTTTTTACCTGTGCAGCCATGATTACAGGAACTTTGCGTTCTTCCGGTATAGAGATGGGCTCTTTAAGGGGTGAGAGGGGGTAAAGTCAGCACTGAACCTATCTGCCAGAATGTTGGAAATACCAGCTGGGTCTGTATATTTAGTGCCATTGTGCTGTAACTCAGAGCATACCTGAGTGTTGCCACTGAGATTCTTGACATAGCTATAGAATGCTTTGTGGTTGTCTTTAGAATCAGTGGCAATTTTGTTTTCTTAACTAGCTTTGAAGGATTTTATCAGGGATCACAGCTTCTTACTGAGGCTGACCAGGGAGCTCCTCCACTCATGGGATTTTACTCTCTTTTGCAACAGTTTCTTCCTTCTGTTGTACAGTTGTTTATGGCAGGGGACCAGAAGATTAGCTTCCTTTTTTTGGAGGATAGCACGATCCATGCACTCGTGTAAGTGCTTATAAAGTGCAATTGTGTAGGATTCAGTAGTCGTAACTGTATTGTCCATCTGCGTGGGTGTCATGAAGTTCACCACTTCTGTCTTAAGAAGCATGAAGTTGGCTTTGGAGAAATTTTTTACCATGGTTTCCTTAATGGGGGGTGGGGGCAGGATGTGTATATCTAGGGTAATTAGCTTATGGTCGAATCGGACCAATGAGGTGTTGACTTCAGATGAGGAACAGCAGTCACTCGTGTTGGTAATGACTAGATCTAGGATATTGTTGCCCCTGGTGGGGGTGTGGATAAGCTGATCCAGGGCATTAGAGTTTGAATTCCAGAAAGCATTGAGTGAAGGAGTTGGTACACAAGTAGTTTTCCCAGTTAATGGCGGGGTAGTTGAAATCGCCCATTATTAGTGTGTTTGGTTGAACCCTAATATTTTCCAGTACATCAAGAAAAGAGGAGTAGGAATCCTGGGGCATGGTGTGGGATCTGTAGCAAGCTACAATTTGGATTGCAGTTTTGCCCAGAGTTAGTTGCACTTGGATAACCTCAGCTGCATTATGCTGAGCAACTAGCCTGGAAGTGTGGATATCCTTAATGAATATGGACACACCTCCACCTTTGGTGTTACGGTCCAGGTTACATGGCTGAAATGTGTGGTATGAGTTATAGCCTGGTAGTGCAGGGGTGCCCTCTGGAGCATTGAACCAGGTCTCAGTTACTGCACAGATAAATCAATGTTCTCCATTTTAAGGAGTAACTCGAGTGAGTGCATTTTGAGATTTAGACTTCTAGCATTGAGTAGCATCACCCTCCATTTTTGCTTGCCTGTTCCTGTTATGGTGGTGAATTTGTCATTTGAGCCTTGCCTAAAAAAGGCACTATATAGGTGGCAAGAACCTTAGCCAGTATCCGGAATCCCAGGGGTGACAGGTGCAGGCCATCTCTGGCAAAGCATCGTGGTCTGTCGACCATGTCATCCCAGGCAGACAGATACTGGATCCATTTAGAATGACACCAGAAGCTTAGCCAATTGTTGAAGTAATTTTGTCCTTGTACTGTGGCATCATTCTGGGTGATGGCAGAATGCCACTCAGGGCTAGGGTCATACCTGCCTGGGCTACAAGATCAGAGAGCTCTTCCATGTCTCTCTTCATGTAGTCCAGGGAGGTACATCTCAGGTCGTTCACACCAACATGGTCAATGACAAGAGTCATATTTGTACTTGTTGTGGAGTAACCTGAGTGCGTGGGTTATGTGCCAGATCCTGGCACCCGACAGGCAGCTGACAGTAACCTTCTCCTTGTTTAGCCTGGTGAGAGGAACATCAGTGTGCCTGACTATAGAGTCACCCATGACTAGTGTGTTGGGTACGTTGTTTTGCCTTATTGGCTGTGGTTGAGTGGCACACTAAGTCTGTGGGCTATGTGTCATTTGGGTTGTGTTGGGGGGTGGAGGTTGCTTGCATTTCTGTTTTGGAGGTCTTTGTTGCTTGAGAAGATTATTATTGAGAGGCTCCGAAAAAATGTTTTTGTGTTTCTATGTGTGGATTTTGGTGGTGTAGATTTAGTGAGACTATGTGAGGAGTGTGGTGTGGTGCAAGTGTTTACCTTCTCCTCTTGACTGTCAAGTTCAGTCTTGGTTGGAGAGAGCTTTACCTCCAGTTTGGCTAGATAAGTGCATCTCTCACAGGTTGTAGTGTTGGGTGGTAGGAAGAGAGGGTTGTCTGTGTGCATGAGGCAATTTCTACATTGCCCCAAGATGCCCAGATTCATCAGATAGACAGGAGAGAACACTGGGAGCGGAACCTTGGACATGTCTGAATAAAAAACTATTTTCCTCCAGATAAGTAAGGAAAGTCAGTACAAGAGCGGTTTTTCTCTAAGCAAGTGAGGAAAGTAAGTACCAAAACTGTTTTCCTCTAGGTAATGAGGAGTGCTGTAGTAATTAGTAGATTATTTAGTGCTTACAACAAGTTCTGAACAAGTGCTGATCACGAATATGCAAATTCAAGTGCTAAAACTAAGAATCTGTATATGGACTAAACTCGTTACAGGAAAGGGGGGAAAACAAGTGCAAATGCAGGCTTTTAAATCAGAAAGTTGAGAGAGATGGAAAAACTGCCCAAACAGCCAATAACTACAATTTCTGGGCCAGAACCACTCCTTATGTGGTAGATAGGTTATTTAGTGCTTACCACTCCCACTGATAAGCTAGAAGGCTTCCCTCCAACACAGAAATCTTGGGGCAGGGGGTCTCAGAAGCTTACATACAGTCCTGGATACAGCAAATCTGAATCTGGACTACACTAGTTACAGGAAAGGTAGGAAACAGGCTTAGATTTTTTTTTTATAGAGAAAAGTAGCTAAAACAGCAGTAATAACAATTCAAATGCAGTGCAAGCTAGCACACTTGAGTATGTAGCAATGTTAGACCAAACAGTTTAAAAAATGCAATTAAATTAAAAATGACTAAAAACAAGTGCAGAAGGAGTCTATTAGGTAGAATAAGGTAAAGAGATGGGACTGGGGAGAGTGTCCCAGATCAAATCTACAGTGGGGGTGGGCAACTGCAAAAGTCTCCGAATTTAAACAGCAAGACAAGAATAGGTAGGGGAAAACCAACACCTTCAGCAGAGATCTGAAAAACTACACAGTGAAGCGAAAATATATATGTGTATGTATGCATACATACGGATGGATGTATGGGTGTCTGCATATGTGTATATATATATATATATATATATATATATATATATATATGTGGGTATTTATATATATATGTCTGTCTATGTATGTATACATTTGTACTACAGAGAGGGAGAGGTATATATCTATATAGTTATGGGTATGTATACAAACATCAAATATTAAGTGGCATAAGGACTGTATAAATTCTATGCTTTTTAGGAATTAGACACCTCAGGACGTACAATGTGTTTTTTCAAATGTTTTAAGCATACATTGTTGTATTACACATTATCTTTTCTCTGTTTTCATTGGTCATAAATTAATTGCTTATTATATAAAGTTGGTGGCTTTGAAAGAACATTTATCTGAGGAAGTTGTGGGACGAAAACATAAAATTGAGTTTGTCAGCCTTAATATTGGATGTTTGTTCATGTATATATTAAAGCCTGTTGAGTTTTGCTACCAGTGGGAACATTGTGCTTTTTTCTTGTTATTGGTCTACTGCAAGCAATTTCCGCCTTTGGATTTTGTTTTTTGCTGCTATCGGAATGGATTCCCAACCGGGAACATCACTCGACAGTTTCTACAAGGGGACTGAAGTTGGTGAGCTTCGGAAGCTCATAGGACAATTAACCCAACTGGTGGGGCTTCTTACACCCATCAGCCAATCGATGGTTTTGTTGGCTTCGTCACTATCTTTGCCTGGTAACCAGGAAGCCAGAAGCTGTTTACCTTCGAATGAAGGAACAGCCAAGAGCGAGCGTGGAGAAAACAGTGCTATAACTGGTAAGAATACAGTAGAAAGAGTGAGTTTGGATGGGTTTCCATGGATTTCCTTTGAAAATGAGGGAGAGAGGCGCTCAAATGGAAGGTCGCGTGTTAACTAAGGACTTACAGACGTTCACGCTGGAACGGACATTACAACTATATTGCCAGGTACCAAATGGCAATTAAAAGATGTGCTTAATGTAAAATTTGACTTTAAACAGAAAACACCACTTGTGAATTCAAATGGCACCTATGCTAGTATGTTGGTGGATTTAGACTATTTATTGTACAAATACAAAATGTTAGAGATGGACAATTCTTATTTAAACCACTGCCTGCATCTTAATATAGTACCTAAGGGGCTTAGGGTTTGTAAATACCCTAATAATGTGAATGATGGTTCTGATTTTCACCAGGAATTGATTGTAGCATTTGAAAGATGTGGATATGACATAATGAAGGCTATTGTAAAAAACAATGAGCAACAAATGGAAAAATTATATGCTATGGTGGAGTGGGTAAATGACAATATTATTAATGATTTAATGTTCACCATTGACAATGAGAAAGTGAAATATCATGACTTATTGAAGAAAATTGAGAACAAGTGTGCTGAGGTTCAGGTTAGAAAAGTTAAAAAGATTGAGAGAGACTAGAATGAGTATAAGGGACATACACATTATCCTAAGCCCAGAAATTGGATTAGAAATCGTTATAATAATGATGAACACAATAAAGGTTGGGGAAATAGGGAAAATGATGATTTTGAACCAAATGGAAATGGTCATGACTCTTCTGAATTCCCCCCTCTCCATAGGTCTGAAAGGCTAATGCAAAAAGACCCTGTAAACTATGGTTCAAAAAACTACCAAGGGAAGAGGTGGTGGCCACAGGCAAGGCAACAACAAGCCTGGAATTAACTGACACTATTAATATAGAAGGTTTTAAATGTTGTTATAACGGTTTTAACATTTTCAACTATTCAAGTTTGACAGTGACTAAACCTTTTTTGAGTTGTTTTCAAAAGGTTTTAGTTTTATTCCTAGAGTGAAAGCTGACACTTTTAAACTGTTGATTGACATAAAGCTCTTTGTTAGGAAAAAGAATTTGGAGTTGTTCTTTAACGGTAATAATAAAATCAATGTTAATGAAGGTAAGTTGGTAGGAAGAAGTACTTTCAGCCCACCCTTACACCCGCAGTTAAGGAATTTTGAGTTAGCGGTGGAAAATGAGTTAAGGAAAACTTTGAAACACCACAATGTACAGTCCAACATGACCCCTGCAGAAAGAGAAATGTTTAAATATAATAAGCGGTTAATAAAAATTTGAGGGTTATGAAACCTGACAAAGGTGGGGGGGCGTGGAGCTAATGGACTATATTACTTATGAAGGTAAAATGTTGAATATTTTAAGTGATTCAAAAAATATGCTAGAACAATCAATGAAATTAATATAGCTTACAAGAAAATACATGTAGTTTTAAATGATTTGTTGATTGATGGACTAATAGACATGGAAACATATAATTTTTTGCATGTGGAAAAGCCTAAAGTACCATCAATATTCGGTATACCAAAGATACATAAAGACATTAGTGACCCCTCTTTAAGGCCTATAGTTTCTGCAGAAGGGTCGGTAACAGCCCCGTTGGCAAAATATGTGGATAAAAAGATTAAAAAATGAGTTACAGACAATACTAATATACTTAAGGATTCATGTGATTTTTTTGAGGAAATTGGATAGTACACTTTATACAGAAAAAGTGGGTTTTGCAACTTTGGATGTCATTGACTTGTTTACTTGTGTACCACATGATATGGGGTTAGATTGGTTTGAAGAAATGTTAGTTGAATACAAAGAAATTACCTTCAATGAATTTAGAACAGTTTTAGTTTTAATGGAATTAGTTTTAAAGAATAACTTCATTTTTTCCGAGGGTGAATACTATAAGCGGCTAAGTGATGTGACAATGGGTGCACACTGTGCCCGCACTTATGCAAACATTATAATGGCACATTGGGAAAATAAATATATTTTAAATTCTGATTATAGATGTTTTTGGAGTTTTTATGGTAGGTTTTTAGATGATTTATGTTTTCTTTATGGACTGACAATGAAGACACATTCAAAAGTTTTGTGGAATACATTAATGAGACTACTAGTTTTTTAAAATTTACACATACATTTTGTTATGATCAGTTGAACTATTTGGACGTTAACATACAAAAGTCAAATGGGGGTTTTACATCTAAAATATTTCGCACGGATACCTTTTCAAATTCTTACTTACACTACACAAGTACCCATCCACCCCAACAAAAAAGGGGGGTTATAAAGGGTCAACTTGTGCGGGTGAGTAGAATGACCTCTGACGATGAGGTTTTCTATAGAGAATGTGACAATTTAAAGGGGTTGTTTGTTGATAGGGGTTATCCTTTAGAACTCTTTGATCAATCAAATATATAAAGAAGTATTGGCAGGAAGAAAGGCTAGATTTGCCCCTATACTAGGGAAACTAGAATTGGTTAACTTAGAGAGAAATTTGGAAGACGCAAACAAAAATATGAATGGTAATTACAGTTCAGGTATTGTGATCACATATGATGGTGAAGCTGGACTGGTTAGAAAAATAATAGACAAAGAATGGAAAAATTTTGCAAAAGTATCAGATTTGAAACACATTTTTGATAATGAGTTGAAATACACTTATCAGAGGGGTAACAATATTAAAAGTTTGTTAGAAAGGGATGTCTATAGACGTAATTTAGAAAAAAGCATGAGGAGTAAAAAAGGTGTGTTTAAATGTGGGAGCTATAATTATTGCTCCCACTTGTTGACAGGGGACGTTTTAGTTCTTAAAAGCAAGAAATAGGAAGATTATTTTGAACATATTTGTTAATTGTAACACAAGGGGTATTATTTATTTGGCCTTATGCAAGGCCTGCGATTCATTTTATGTAGGTAAAAGTGAGAGAAAGCTTAAACAAAGATTGTATGAACATCTCTATGATATAAGGATGAAACATGAGAATAATGCCCTGGATAGACACACTAGATGCTGAATTTAGTTTTTTTGTTCTTGAGACAGTACCCATCGATCCAAGAGGCGGACTGTGGGAAACAAGAGTGGAATAAGATCTGCCAAATTCTAGAACAATGACTACTTATACAAAATGTAAATACATTTAAATCTTACATTACTTATAAGTTTTAAAGTGTTCATGAACTGTAATGAATTATTATTTTTATGGCTGAAAAAATGCATCCAACAAATTGGATAATGTTTTAATGTTTGTCCACTAGAGGGAGCTGTGAGCTTTTATTTTTTTTTTGAAAATCTTTTTATTTTATTATCTTATAGACAAACAATACAAACCACAGAAGAACACTGTACAAACATCAACAAAAACTATATACAACTATACATTGCCCATATCATTCACAATATATACAACAGATAATACATTAAGGAGATATAATACAAAAATGAAAAGTGTTTCAGGTTAAAAGACAATCAAAGAATACATTCCAAAAATTTTCAGAACAGAACTTGTGATTACCTTTATAAAAGAGATACTTTTGTGCCCTAATATGCCTAATTACCAATTCCTTTAGACCTTCCCATGTTAGTGCGGCTTGGCACTTCCAATGCAATGAGATATAATATTTGATAAATATGACAATTGAAATCACCACCTTGAGCTGAGCTTTAGTAATATTATCAGGAGGGATATGTAATAAAGCAAATTGCCAAGAAAGTGTTGATTTTTCATATCCCATTTTCTCCAGAATAACTTTAAGGGCACACCATAGTCTGTACACACATTTGCAGCTCCAGAAAATGTGATATATATCTGCTACTTGACCCTTACAAAATGGACACAGAGAAGACGAGTTGGGGTGAATTTTATTAATGATTGCAGGTGTTAAATACGCATTATTGGTGATCATGAGTTGCGTATAAAATAATTTTTTAAAAGGGATATATTTAATACTTGATTTGAAAGCCTCTTTCATTAGTGCGGAGTTATACTGGTCCTTATCTGACCAGAATTTAGAAAATACTGGCAAATTGTTAGATCTGATAGAGATTAATAACTTATATACATTGGAAGTCATTTTCTTTTTAGCAGAAGAAGTTTCCAAATAACCTTGGCAATTTCGATATTTTCTCTAGATAAGTCAGGATGATCATAGTATGGATTCAATAGTTCAAAGATTTGTCTAGTTATTAGAGTATATTTATTGGATAAATTGAAGGTTTGCCTGATCTCGGATAACTTCAGATGTTTGACTAAGAAAAAGTCTGCCATGCACTTATCCTTAATAAGGGGGAAATTGTCCAGATTTATCAAGTTACCATTTAGAGTTAAATTGGGATTTAGATGTATTGGTTGGAGGAAATGAACGCCTGCAAAAGTTTTAGCGAAGACAATAGTTTATGAAATCTGATAACGTTATATTTCAGGCCATAAAAGATTTTATATTTGTCTAGACTAACTTTGCTCAAGAAAGGTAAGGCGGATGGATTGAATTTAAGGGATCTAATATAATTGAAGTAAAGTAATACCCAGTTAGGGTGCCAGGCATCTGAGGTATTAATATAGTTTGCTATCTTAATAATTCTACTACTTTGAATAATATCATAGTAAAGTTTGAAGTCAGGAAGAGAAATACCACCCAAATCCTTCGGGTACGTAAGTTTAGAATACGAAATTCTCACCGATTTAGGAGACCAAATAAACTTAGAGAAGGTTGAGTGTAATTTATTGAAAAAGTATAGAGGGATAATTGAATTAGTCGAGTTGAAAATATACAAGAATCTGGGAAGGATATTCATTTTTATAATAGTTGCACGTGCCATAAATGGAAGCTTAAGTTGAGACCATCTCTTTAAATCCCATTGCACCTCCTTCCAAAGAGAAGAAATGTTCTCCTGATATGAAATAGATTGATCAGTTGAGAAAGTTACCCCCAGGTAACGAAGACTTGAATTAACTGGAATAACATCAGAGGAAAAATTTAGGGGATATGGTGATGTGATATTAACCGGAAAAAATTTGAGATTTGTTTTTGTTAACTTTGTAGTTGGCAAATTTAGAGAAGATATTAATGGATTTCATGATTTTCTCTAAGTCCGAATTTGGTAAAGAGAGGTAAATATTTAGATCATCCGCAAATGCCGAGAGGGGGATACTAGTTCTAAATAGCTTGGGGATGATCTGATGAGTTTTTTGTTTAATAAGAAGGAAGAGAGGCTCTATATATAGATTAAATAATAAAGGAGAGAGAGGGCAACCTTGTCTCGTACCATTAATTATGTTAATCCTCTCAGATATACCATTATTAATATGTAGTGTTGTATAGGCTTTGTGGTAAATGGTCTCAATAAATTTTGTGAACGATGTAGGAAAGTTAAATAGAGGTAGAATAGAGAGTAATAATTTCATACTCATTCTATCGAAGGCCTTAGAAGCATCTATTGCTAGAGTGTACAGGGGGTACCTAGCTAAAGACGAGAAAGTTATCATAGCTTCTAAAGCTAGAGTATGATCTGAGGTCTGTCTATTTCTAATGAAGCCCGATTGTTCTTTAGAGACTATACTAGGTAGCAGTACTTTAAGTCTATTGGCAAAAATTTGGGCCAAGATCATTAAGTCTACATTAATAATGGATATGGGTCTAAAATTTTCCGGTTTGGTAGAATCTGCTTTACCTTTAGGGATAAGAATAGTCTTAGATGCATTGAAATGGGGATCACTTACACCCTGGTGGAGAATATGATTATAAATCAAATATAAAGCCTGTGAGAACTTGTTGGGATATAATTTGTAGAATTCTGCTGTGAATCCATCAGGACCCGGGGCCTTATTCAATTTGAGGTTATTGATCACATCCAGGACTTCCTGAGAAGTAATTTCTTTATCTAACAAGTGAAATTGATCCGTATTTAGTTTTGGGAAAGATAATTCTTTAAGGGTATCATATAGCACGAAAAATCGATAGGGTCATTAGGTGAGCTATAGAGCTCAGTGTAAATTTTTGAAAGATTTTTATAATATCCTGTGTATCATGGTAGAGTTTGTCTTGATAAGAAATTTGAGAGAAAATGTGTGATGGTTTATTCTGATTAATTAGCCTAGCCAAGAACCTAGACGGGCATTGAGCCCAATCGGAATATTTGGCCAGCATTTTGGTTTCATGAGCTGATAAATTATCTGCCTGTAGAGATAAATAATCTTTCTGCATCTTAACTAACTGCGATTCTATCTCGCTATCATATTTGATCTGCAGTTTATTCTCCCATTCTGATATTTTCTTGCTCAATTCAGACTCCCTTTTATGATATAATTTCTTGAAGTAAGAGGCTTTATTTATCAGAATGCCCCTAATTACCGCCTTTGTGGAGGCCCATAATATATCTATAGGAATATCCTGGTCTTTTGATGCTTGTATAAATTGGTTTAAGTTATCTTCTATAATCAAAGCAATTCCTTCTTTTTGAAGTAGATTAGGATTAAGTCTCCACCACAATGGACTATTTCTACTGTTACACCTCTGATTGTAATCTAGGGAGAGGGATAACTTCGAGTGGTCAGATAAATTTCTGTTATCAATATGTAGTTCTATTTGGTAGTTAGCCAGGATCGAAGAAAGAAGAAAGAAATCAATTCTGGACCAAGAAAACGTAAAATTGAGTTTGTCAGCGTTAATATTGGATGCTTGTTCATGTATATATTAAAGCCCGTTGAGTTTTACTACTGGTGGGACCATTGTGCTTTTTCCTTGTTATTGGTCTACTGTAAACACTTTCCACCTTTGGATTTTGGTATTTATACAAACACATATACCTTTATATATTTAGCTACATATCCTGTAATGTTGACTGGTATTGCTGGATACTGTTTTTGTGTGCATACCGGCCAACCTTGTGCACCACGTATGCTTTGCGATACCTACAACTAAATCTGTTAGTGTACACAGAGTCACACGTGGTTATTCCATCCATTGCCCTGTAAACTAGACATTGCTGCTGTGGGACTCGTGCCGGGCGTGGCTGCTCGTTGGGCGGCAGCTCTGCCCAATGAACACTACTGCTTACATCCCTGGGGCGGTCTGAATAGACCCACTCCAGCAAACACCTGCACGCCTAGACCCATAATTACATACCCATAGTTCCCCCAACCCCACCTCCTGTACAGCACTCATCCTTACTCTGGTTGCAGGTCGGGTCTAAATACACCACTACACACTGCCCACTCTCCACTTCACGGGACCCATCTTGTAAGTTGTCTCGACCCATGGGTCATCAGGCTTTCCCACCCTTGTAGTCCGGGTATGTACATGCCCCACATTAATATGTCATTGCACAGCTTCCTCCTATCACAAGACAATTTTTGGGGTGTCCCGCAAGGGACGCTCCTGTCTCTGTTCCAGGATTAGACTTCTCGGGTCCACTGTGCTCCCCCCCCCGGTTGTATCCTGCCTGTGGTCTGGGGAGCAGTGGATTGTTTACATTGTTTGTGGGTTTGTTTGTATGTTTCCCTTGTCCATCTGGGGTGGGGGTTCATGCTACGTGTTATTGTTGCTTGGGCCCCTCACCACCATTGGCAAGGCCTGTGAACATATGTCATTCTTAAGTGCTGTATCTTATCATAGCTATATATATATCTGTGTATAGCTACACACACACACACATATAAATATATATATATATATATATATATATATATATATATATATATATATATATATATATAGATACATATATATAAAAAACGAAGTGTGGATGCATGGGTGTCTGCATATGTATATCTGTATATGTGTGTATTTATTTATATGTCTATCTATGTATGTATACATTTGTACTACAGAGAGGGGGAGGTATATATCTATATAGTTATGGGTATTTATACAAGCACATATACCTCTATATATTTAGCTACATATCCTGTAATGTTGACTGGTATTGCTGGATACTGTGTTTCGTGGGCATATCAGCCAACCTTGTGTGCCACGTATGCTTTGTGATATCTATGACTGAATCCGTGTACACAGAGTCACAAGTGACATCTATTGTTAGTACCAGGAATACATTCATCCCATGCAGGACAACCCACACATTGGGTACTCGACCTTTGTCTACACCCAGGGTTACATAGGCACCCCCAGCTATGTGCATGGTCTACGGCGTGTACCACACCTAGGATACTTGGGTCGGAACATTAGACGGGATGGGTCCTGAGGGGGGTGGGGATGCAATGTGTGGTGGTGCAGTAGCTACGGGCCACTAACCAGAGTAGGGATGGTGGCTGCGTGTGTGCTGCGAGTGTGGGGAAGCAGAACTGTGGGTTATGCATGTATGGTTTGGGGATGGCCTGGGTTGGAATGGCCTGTACTGCTCGGCCCGCCTAGTGAGTGGGGGAGAGGGGTATGTAATGTCGACATGTGACACATAACAGAGGGATAATTTAATTCCCTAGCTCAATGACAGATGTACAGTACTATGAGCTTGGTAGTGCATTGCAGGGCGGACATGTTTGGCTGGGCGGGGGGTATGCAAATTCGTACGTGATGTATATTGTTTGGGGCCTCTCAGGCCTATTGATGGTGCATGTGGCCATGTATGTTTCTGTTCATCTACCATTGGTATCTACATATATCTGGCCATATATACCTCTATGGGTATATATATTTGCTTACATATTTCTAATTATGTTGGAATATACCTACAGAGACATATCTGAGTACATATGTCACTTGATGTGTATATATGTGGACATAAAGATGTTGACATATATATATATATATATGTGTGTAGTTGTCAGCATTTGCATGTATAGCTGTTCATATATTTGTATATAGATATATATATATATATATATATATATATATATATATATATATATATATAAAATGTGTGTGTGTGACTACATCCATAGATATGTTGTATCCATTTAGATAATGATATATTTGCACACACACACACACACACACACACACACACACACACACACACACACACACACACACACACACAGACACACACATCTATCTAGCTGGTGGTATACATTCTCTGTACTGTTTCATGACTGGGCTGGGGTTATGTTTTTGACAACATACAATTTCTACATATCTGGCATGGCTTAATGGTAAAATTGTTTTGTGTATGGTGTGCATGGCCCTGGGTTCTGGACTTGCAGAAGCTGTTTATTTTGTTGCTGGGCAGAACACCGGCCGTTGGATACAGTGTGCTTAAGACACTTTCAAGTGGTTGTAAGTGGGTTTGCACAGCGGTAAGCACTGCTGGTTTCTGGTCACAGTGTCTTACACCCAGTTAGCTTCTCCTTTGCTTAATCTGTGTTGGTGATGCTTCACCCCACGCAAACGCACTTGCACATGCTTACTGGTGCTTACATATGCTTACTACTGCTCACCTGTGCTTACGCTTGCTTACTGCTGACATTCATTATGGTACTGACTCTTCACAGTTGCATTTGATGCAGTACTCCATTTCACATGTAAATGTTATTTAGTAGGTTGTACAGCAATAAAATGGAAATAAATGTTCATATACAGATTTCACATGGGAAATGGTATGTGCTGCAGTGGGACTTGAACTGGGAATACCTGCTCGTTAGGCAGATGCTCTGACCACTACACTATTGCTGTGTTGCTTCATTTGCATATATCTTCCTTGTTATCCTTTTCAGCCTTTTAAGCTGCTTTAACCGTAGCTAAGCGATGGGCACACCCCCGCACCTACGGTTAGCTGTACTCGGAGTTTTAATAATGAATAAGGGGGTTACTTCTTTTCAGTTTTGTCCTGTTGCTGTTGTGCATATGGGGGACTGTTGGTGGGGATATGAAGACACCCATGAGCGGTCTCACTCATTTATTTACACTTTCTGCAGTTCTACTTTGCAGGGGCATGTTTATTCTGAGAGCTCTGCTCTCAGACATGCCCGCTGCACTCGTATACTCTCCGTGTAAGAGTAGGATTCAGGCAGTGTGCCTTCATTAATATGCATGGCACACTGCCGTCCTCCTCCTAAACAGTTGCTTCCATGCAGGACTTGACTAGTCCTGCATGGAAGATTAGTGAATCCGGGGGTACATATTCAAAAACATTTTATCCTGTCATGAATAGCACACAAACACCAAGTATCAACAGCACTGCCTTTTAGTTGCTACACTTAAAATAAACAACATATTCAATATGTAAAGTAATGGTGTATAAGGTTCCTACCATAGACAAGTCAGCCAAAGAAAACAAACATTCTCCTAGGTAACTACAAGTATATCTTCTGAAACCAGAGTACTAGGTGACCTTAATACTGATTGGCATTCATAAGACTATTCGCCCTACTATCTATCTGTACTGAATAGGACATCTAATACATGCAATCACAAGGAACAATAAAGTTACAGAAAAAGAACACATCTTGGACTGGAGTAAAAAAGCAGACCATATCAGAATTATCCATGTAGGAATTATGCCAGACAATAGTACCGATTATAAGCATATCTATGTTATATGGAAACATACTGAAATTCATATCAACATCCAATACAAACTAGTCAGATATGCTGTTAAATCCAATAAGGATACCTTATCATCTATCCTTAAGCAGAGCAACTGAAACCATTCAAGTCATTATTATATGATGTATTGTCTGTTTAACAAAACTTTCCTCACCATATTAAACTCACAAGCACCTCAGAAAAGTTCAGATCAAAACCCACACCAACCCTGGGACATGAAAGGCTTAGCAAGAGTGGAAAACCTTAATGTAGACTTTTTCCTACTTGAAGCAATATTTTTCTGATCCTTAGACTGCCCACCACTGATGTTTCCCACTAGCTAGAGGCTGAACTCCCTGCTCAGTTCTGCTGACAGAGCTGCATGCTAATGAGGAAAAAATAAGGAGTGGCTAATGCTAATTAGTCATTTGCTCCCCCAAGGAAATGCCTGCAGCTTCTGATTTACACAGCTGACCAATTCAGGAAATCACTCTGCTACATAAATTTCAGAAAAAAGTGAACATCGTCAAAAGATGGTGGTCACCCATTCAATCTTATGTTAGCAGGAGCTGTGCAAGTAAATTGAGCAAATACAGTGGAGGTGGCAGGATGCCAGTGTGTGTATGTGGGTGGACTTGTGTTAGTGTACCATGACAGAAATTAATGAATCTGGATGTATGTGCGTGTGTGTGTGTGTGTGTGTGTGTGTGTGTGTGTGTGTGTGTGTGTGTGTGTGTGTGTGTGTCTGTCTGGGTGATTGCTCTATTCCCTACCTAATTCCCCCTAGAGAATCTGGGTGTGCATTTGTGTGTTAGCCCATACATGTGGGTGAATGAGTGAGAGTTTCCATGAGTGTGATCAACTGTGGGGGTCTTGCTTGTCAAGTTGTGTGTGTTTGTACCTGTGTGCATAGGCATCCAAATATGTATGTGCAGGGTGATGCCTTTACCAACATAATGCACGGATCACCAGGGAAAACACAACTGCTATGAGGTCAGATACACTTCAGAGACATTCTAATGAAGAGATAATGAGGACTTTCTAACTGCAGCCATAGCTCTCACTAAATTGCAGTTTCTCATCATTGCATAAATTGACCTATCTGTGGTAGGCAAGTTACAAGAGCAGACAGGATCTTTCTTAAATATAAAAGATAATGCACAATAGAGATAAAGCATGAAAAACTGGTACGATGAAAAAAAAGGCAATCTATAACAATAGTGATACTTGCAAAATGCAAACTATAACTAAGAATACATCTGGCAAAACTATTATACTAGTCTACAATTAACCACAAGAAAACTCCAAAAATGGTTTTGGTCGACAAGTGATAAACCTAGCAAAAAAATGACAACCCCGGACTTTCACAAATGAAACAGACTATACTGCAGCATACAGATTTAATTCATATACATAAATGTTGCTAACTCCCATTATATGCCCAACGCACATTCATAAGTGAAACAAGTAGTATCACTACTGCACTCACACTTAACACAACCCCTATCAATATAATCAAACAACGTTTTCAACTTTTAAACCCACTTCTTTTACAGATGATAACCTTCCAGGAACATATCTGACAGTGGCTGTAGAAACCATTGTTTAGACAATTTATAGGATTCAATAAACTCTGTGCAGGAATAGTGCTATTCTTGCATAGAGTGAACCCACTGTATCCATTTCTGCATAGCTTTAACAGCAGCACGCCTTGCATATTCATGAAGGCACACTACTGCTAAGGCTAAGTGGACATGGACACTACTGAGTGCAGGGGGCATGTTTTAGTAGTGCCCACACATCCAACATGCCCCCTGCACTCAGTGTCATACGGCACTTTCTAAGTGCTTTCAGTGTCTGTGGACACTGAAAGCAGCTATTTAAATAAAAAGTAATGCAGGGAGTGTGTGACCGGTACTGTCACACACACCCTGCATTGTCAAAGTCCCGTATGGCACTAGGGCCATATTTCTCAACTGTACAGATATTTGCAGAATGTCTAGACTGCATACCTGTCAAAAAATCCATGCTAATGCAAAACCTATTATTCTATCAAGTTGTAAATGTGTAATAGCAATATTTAAAATGTGCCCTATGCTTGCCAGTTCTACCGCTGTTAATCTGCGTTTGTTCAGATTACTTGTTCTAAGATGTTGAATAGTATGACCATACCTCTGAACCTCTTAGAGGCAAAAGTCTGGACAAAGCTTAAAATACATGTAATTAAAATTCAAATTCATTCGGTATTTTATTTTATTTTCCAATCCAAGTAAAGTTTAAGTGTAGCTGAGCGAGTTTGCCTCTTGCACCACTGTGCTCAGCATAGCTTAAACATTCCAAAGGAGAAATACTGAGCACCAAGGCAAGCCATTCAATTTTACATGGGAAAGCATTATTAAAATCATTTTGTTTATTAAATGAGGTAGTAAATCATATTTGTTAACCAGGGGAGTGTAGTAGGTCCAAACATGAAGTGTTCAGTGTATAAAACATATGAAACCCCCATGTAAACACAAGTGTCCCATACAGTATATCACACCCCAAGGTAATGTAATGAAATTACATAGAGGGATGTCATGTAAAGTAAATCATATACACTTAATATGTCAGTAATGATTAAGTCATAATGCTGATATTTTTTAAAATGAAAAGTGAGCAATGGTTAGCAGAGGGCAGTTCTGCTTAGCCAGTTTAAGCATTGCTTAGATGTGAATACTGAGCAGCAGTCCACTCAGCTAAGCTGATTTGTGCACTTTTAAGCAGTGCTCAGTATTTCCAAAATGGTCTAATAATAGCAAAGGGCAGGAATATGGTCTTATTTAATATGCACAGGTGGGAATACAGCCAGAACCTGTTGTAGTTTGACCTCTGCAGGAACCATGTCAGGCATTGGAGAGGGCTCACACATTCGGGCGCAGCACTGGTGCATTTTGAAGTCCAGGGTTATGGCTGGGCTCCTCATAAAAAAACATGATGACAAGACTGCTGCAGGGTCAGTGCCAGTGCTCACAGTATAAAGTGGAGGCCTGGGACCATCTGGCACATGACCTCACCAGTGCCACTAGTTTCTCCAAAACTGGTGATCAGGTACAGCATCACTATGCTGACCTAAAGCGGAGGAAGGGGGTGCTCTTGACCCAATGGATCCAAGATTCTAGGGGCAACCATACTCCAGCAGTTTGTAAGTATCACAGATATAGGTGTACCAGATTCTAGATTGAGTATATGATAGACAGGTACGCATAATGTTTGTTTCTCACCCCTAGAGCTACAGCAGAGAGGGCTAGTAACATTGATGCTCATTCAGACAGACTGACATGGATGCGTCGACAGACTGATGAGGACAGATCTATCTTGCAGTATATAGTGGCATAAAGTAGAAGTACTACATTGTTTACTGCCAGTAAGTGTAGTGTGTACTGTATCTAATGAATAAATGACATGTTTGTCAGACTAATATCGATCTACAGGATATCCAGTAATAAAAGAGCCATTTCTCTGTAATAAAGATTTATACCACAAACTGTTATGTTTACTCTGCTTTATTATAGTAGAAATAGAATGTGAACAGGTTCTTCACAGCAAATATTGCTTTGACAGTATATATTAACGGAGGTTGTCCTGAGAACCAGCTGTTATACAAACCTGTAGATTGTGGAGTTGTAGAACAAGATATACATGAGATATGAAATATGTCCTGCACTAAAATCTGAACCCTGAATAGTAATATGGAATGTATGATAGTGTGTTCCCTGCAGCACTGCAACCTTTGCTTCCCA
This sequence comes from Protopterus annectens, assembly GCF_019279795.1. Classification (NCBI taxonomy): domain Eukaryota; kingdom Metazoa; phylum Chordata; order Ceratodontiformes; family Protopteridae; genus Protopterus; species Protopterus annectens. The sequence continues at coordinate 856,892,331 of NC_056729.1, read as the reverse complement.
GATTGTATTATATAAAAGGAGTAATACACAGTAAACGGTCATGCATGAATCTTAGGATTACAAGGTTAGACTGTCTAACCAAGAAACTATTGGGCAGAAATCAGTCATGCAAATGATAGCAGTTCCCTAGTAGCTCAGTGTGATGGGATATGCTTTGTTGTTCCTTTCTGCATAACCTAACATGGTTCAAAGCCCAGGAGTAGTAGTAAGATGTGCGCATATTTTCACTCAAGAAATCATGAATATTTGTAGAAACAGTCAGGTAGTGTTAACAGATATTTCCTCCACAGGACATACAGGCAAAGAAATGCTTGTAGTAGCTGTAGGAAAGGTATACTAATACACTGTGTACATCTGCTCCACTGTCCAACCTCATGCCTGAAAATAACAGCAGGATAGTTACATACACCAAGCACTCTTCCCAATACATCTCTCAAGTGTCATGCCATCATGGCTAGTGGCCACTGCTGTGTCATGCCATCATGGCTAGTGGCCAATGCTACCAATAACCATGGACACAGATAGAAATACAGGTGGAGTATACCAGTAGCACACCCACACAACATCAGTACAAAGTACTCTTTTGTCATATATGTAACCCTGACATGTAGGAGTACCTTCTAATCAAGTATCCAGAGATGTCACGGTTTGCCCTACACCATTCCAGATTGACAATTTAACAGGTATGTAAGTGCTACAGCAGCTATGGGCCATGGGTAGATGTAAAGAGAGAGCAGACCTGTAGACTACTAATCAGCACTGTTGTGAAAAATAGAAGCCTGTACAGTGGTTAATGGACTTCTCTCTCTCCCCTCACCCCTATCTGCATCAATAATTATTATTCATATTCAACTGGTATGGTGTTCTCAAAACCTAATGTTGGGATGTTTTTATTATTGTTCATATATTTAACTGGTTATATATTAACATAACTTGTTCAAATACTATTATCGGTGGCCTGTTGCCACCAATGTTACTGGTATGCTGTTACAATACTTATTGCTGTTCCATTTATGCATGTGTTCTGTTTGCTATGCAACTGTTTCAAATCTATTGTTTTGGGTTGATTGGCACACCCACACATGCTGTTATAAGTAATATTGAAATGTATTGTGCATGACTAACAAACAACTGTTGGAAATTCACAACACCATAGCACGTTTGAGAAGACCAATCCACCTGTCCATCCCCATAGGGCCAAGGCACTGGGCACCAGAAGGTCAGGGACCCACCCGGAAATGTCTTCTTCTGCAGGCCCTGCACCACCTTCAGGTGGAAGCACCTCAGGAGGATGGGGTCCACCCCTCCTAAGCATGAGCACAGAAAGGAGCCCATTACCCACTGCCAGTTCTGGGGTATGGTGCACAGCATCATCCACTCTGAGTTGGATGAACGACTGAGCCATATGGAAGGCCACCTGGTGCACCTTGAGGGACAGGCTGCCCCTGTTGTCCAGCCCCTAGCACAGCCAGTTTCAGGGCTGTGTGAAGGTGTAGTGGTGACTGCCCATGGATGGGGATGTCAGTCCCACTGTACCCATTTGGGAACTCATGAGACTCTAATTCCCAAACATCTCCATCCAAGGTGTTTACCCCCACATGTTATATACCGCCCAGTCTACTGTCTTGTCCATCTTGTCTGTCTCCCTACCCAACCTACCTCCCCAGAAGTACCTATAATCCTTCCCCAACATCCCAGTCTAACCTAAGAAAAAACAGCATCTGTCCCCCCAAAAAATATTGCCCTATTCATAGCTGTCCATTTCGCACACATGTCCACTAGGCAGATATAATTTGGTCTAACTGGCATGACAACAAGTTTGTTGTCTTCACCCCTTCTCTGGGTTTTGAGGATACAAATGCATCTCCAAATTCTGTAAAATGCACAGGTGTTGCTGTAGAGGAAATGGGCAGCTGTGGACCTTCACTACATCCGTCCTGCACATCCCCAGCTACCTGTCATATTGTATTACCCTCTGCATGCCCCTATTTCACCAATTTCCTATCACCCCTTTTTTCTTTTAAGGGAATTGGTGTGAGTGTAATAAGTGGCATTAAGTGAAGCCAAAACAGACTAACCATTTCTTGGCATTGCTTAGCATCGTGCAAAACCGTGCAAACCCACTTAAAGCCGCTTTAATCGCTTTAATCACTCTGTCTCCGTTAGCCCCTATTCTGCCCAGCAACAAAATAAATTGCACTTGCAGATCTGGAACCCAGGACCCAACACACTACAATCAGAGAAATGCACCACTACACTTACATTTCGAAAGTTCACAATCCCGAGATTAATAATATCAAACCCAGAATCTCGAGGTTGTGAAATCTCGAAATTAAGTAATAAAAAAAAAAAAACAAACATGAAAACATGACAACTCCTAAAACCATGTTTTTCCAGGGGGCCCCACACAACCTGCAACTTAAATATACCAACTCTGAGATCATGCTACAGTGAAGAGAATGGTAATGTTCATGTTCCGTACTGTATAGCGATGTACATTACCATTCTCTACATTGTACAGCAATCTCAGAGTTAGTATATTTAAGTTGCAGCATGTGCTGTAGGTGCAGAGGGGTATGCCCCCTGCAAAAACATGGTTTTAGGAGTTGTCATTTTTTTTTTTATTTCCTAATTTTGAGATTTCACAACCTCGAGATTCTGGGTTTGATATTATGAATCTCGAGATTGTGATCTTTCAAAATTAAGACATGGACCCAATATATATATGTGTGTGTGTATGTGTGTGTATATATGAAGATTTTATATATATATATATATATATATATATATATATATATATATATATATATATATATATATACACACACATACACACACACACACATTTACATATATATATATATATATATATATATATATATATAAATATATATATATATATATATATATATATATATATACATACACACATACACACATATACATACATATATACACACACACACATTTTATATATATATATATATATATATATATATATAAAACAGAAACAGCAACAACAAACTTGAGAAGCACACAAAAGGAGTGCTGACAAGTCCAACAAGCCACACAGACCTTAACGCAAATTTATTTGAAACAATAATAAAAGCGTTTTCGCCACTTCAATCGAGTAGCTTCTTCAGAGGTACAGGAACCAAAAAGCGGCAAGCCTTTTGGTCCTTGCTTAAATACTTACAATTACATGGGATTCAATTAAAAAACAACAATTAAGTACAGCAATTAAATACATCACTTCCTGTTCATTTAAACATTGGCTTGTTGGACTCGTCAGCACTCCTTTTGTGTGCTTCTCATAGATATATATATATATATATATATATATATATATATATATATATATATATATATAAAGTGTATACACATACAACATGCATTGCAGTCATACCTCAGAACCTCTAAATGCAAGGATTTAGGACCAAGCCTGACAAAGTGGAGGGACAAAGGCACAAACATAGGGACATATCTTAAATAATTGAATTGATAAGCTGATAAAGTTGCTGCAATAACACCGTCTGTTCTAACATATATTGACTGAAATATCACAAGTCAGACTCAATTACTTATCATTATTTAGTGATTCCAATCCTCACATCATCCCACTGATTTGTCAAAATTACACAGCAGTTATGAGGACCAAAACATAGGTATGAGCCAGACAACCGGACATCATTGAATACCTGGATAGTTGAGAGCTATGGAGTGCAGTCATGTAACATTAGGGAAACTACGCTAAGCTGACAAGCATGTCACCAAGCACTTTCCAAAATACAGTCAGAACAACACAACACTACCCCAGATCAGCTCTGGGGAATTACACATGCATTAGCAAATGTAGCATGCACTACAGAGATGTAACTGTAGTGACAGACATCAGTGTGAACGTGCATACCCACAACCAATTGCACCACAGTCACAGCAACATACCGGTAAGTGAACTGAACAATGCAGTATAACAACTGTCTGGACAATATCCTGATTACCAGTCATACAATACCTCTATATATACTTCCCCAAGTCACACTGTAGTTGGAGTCCTGAGGTGGTGTGGGACATGTCTCAGTCTGCCTATACAACTTTATACTGCGAATAGACCAACAGAAACTGGAGCAGCATGCACAGTCAGATACAAATGGCTCAGTCCACTAAGCAATGATACACGGTACCTATTAACCTCTTAGTGCATGACATCTGGACAAACCCTGACATAATTGGGGTACAGAGGCCCAAAAACAGGGTCATAATTAAAATATTGCTGTTATAAACTGAAAATGTTGCTGGTGTAACAGGGTTTCTTGTAACATAACTTTTCTGAAGGATATTAAGTCAGAAACACAAATGGATATCAGCATTTACTGACTGAAATCTCCAGCATATCCTACTGATTTGCCTAGGACAGGAACTGTCTGAAGAACAGACGAAACATAAGAGGCAAGCCTCTGGGCATTCTGTGGATAGCCATACAGTTGAGAGTTATGTGATATACATAACACTGTCAGACTTTTAAATCATGCAGAAAATGCATATCCAGATAATCCCTGTTAAACTAGCATCATTCCAAATGCATAACAGCAATACTTACATTCTGTCTCCAAGTCTGGAACCTCCACCCTCATTCTGTTGGGCTGTCTCCACATTTCCTGTTCTAAGAGGTATTTCCGCCTACCCTCAGTGATGATATAGCTCACATACCTCCATGATGTCCTCCTCACAGGCAAGGAAAAGGGCCAACTCCCACATGAAGTACTTAAATATAGGAGTGTGTTGCCGAGCCTTTGGAATAACAACACAGCTGTTCTGGATTAAATTAGCAAGTGGGGACACCGATTAGTGCACAGGCCATCACCTGCAAATGAGCATTACCTATAAAAGGCAAGTTGCTGTCTATGCAAAACAGGTCTTTTCTATGCAGAGGTAACACACAGAGGAAAGCAAGAAGTGCAAGAATACTTGAAAAAGAAAAAAAAACAGATATGTCTAACAAGTAAGCATGTAATGGAATGCAGAAGGGGGTATGCAAAAATGGGAAATAGGAAGTTAAACAATATGTCTCAGCAAGACTTGCTATACTGATATATTGCTGTTCAGCAACTATGGCCATCACATCTGGCTCTGCTTGCAGTGACACAGATCACAGCTCTGGCCCCTGAGTCACCCCAGGAAAGGTCAGCTCACATATGACTACCACTGGAGTGTATGTTGCACAATACTGACTGACACTTCCAGGCCAGCTACTGGGATGTTGTAAATATCCAAATGTCATTTGTGAATACCACTATGATACATATGCTTGTCTTAGAAATCTAAGGCACTTATATAGGGCATGTGCTTAGTAAACTGTTGCAGAGGTGTATGCTGAACTTCATGTGATATACTGAGCTCAAACCATTCACCTGTCCAGTGTTTTGCACACCGACCACATGTCTGCCTCATATTTGTAGTCATTTTCTCATAGAGTTGTGTTATGTCTGGCAAATCATTGGCAAATCTGTGAAGACTGACATCAGAACATAATAGCATACATATGAATATCATATCCTCCAAGGTATGTCTGTGAATGCAAAGCCTACTGTGCTATCAACTGACTTAAGAGTGTTACAACAATATTAATATAGTGTCATCATATGTGGGCCAGTGCCCCCCATTAATGTGTGCCAGCATCCAGATGTTCTGCTCCAACAGGTTTAGAGGTATCAAAAAAGCACAAAAGTTGGCAAACTGTAGAAAAACAAAGTCACCACTCCTGGAACCACACACTTCAGCAACTCCAGTAAATCCTTGTAGTAAATGGCTGCAAAACACTTTAGGAGCAGTAAAAACACTTTTTATTAAACCAAAATAACAAATACATAAGCACTTTCATCAAGAACCTTCTCAACTTCATCAGATAAGAGCAAATATTTTTATAGATTTTCAACAAAGTCTTAAAATCACCACCAGACTCAGTCTTGGGTACCCAGTCTATTACAAAAAATAAAAACCTTTTGAAATTTGCCCATACTATACTATGTGTAAACAGGGCACTAGTTCCTTTTTTGTTTTTAATATCCCTGTTATGTTCCAGAATACGTTTCCTAAGCTTGCGTAAAGTTTTCCTGACATAAAATGCCTGGCAGCTGAAGGCAGTTGGCAAGATAAACCACCATGTCTGTATTGCAATTGCAGTGCTCAGGACACCTTAGTGTTCTATTATAATTATTCACCTTAACATATGGGCCAGTTGGCATCCCACTGTTGACCACAATGTCCCTGCAAACAGTCACAATGCCCATACATATCCAGTCCCCAGCAGTCACAGAGAATGGACAGTTGGTGGGTGGTGGCATGGAATAGGCTAGTGTGGTCACTATGGCAAGTGTGAGTGCAGACATTAGCCATAGCCAGAGAGCAGGTGAGGTCCCACACAGGTGGATGGACAGAGTGCTCAAAGGAGGACTGCTGCCTGCCAAGCCCCTGTCACAACTGTCACAGCAGGTGTCACCAGACATGGGTTTCAGACAGTCATGGAGGCACAGCCACATACTGGGTGCAACACCAGACAGATACTCAACCTACATGCTCTTGTTGAGATGACACATTACAATAGTGAGGTCATGGATAGACAGTGGGGTGAGGCACTGGCAATCCTCGACCATGGAATGTCTTTGTTGGAGCATGTGGTGGGAGATGGGCATCAGCCACGTGGACATAGGTCAGCATCAAGATCAGCTGAGGGTCCATGGGGCCATGCACATTCACACTCCCTTAGTGGCAGTGCCACCAGCACTACCAAAGGGGGGGTGCTGTCCACACTACAATGGAGCAGGCCATAGGTACGTTGTCCTGGACGACCCCATCAAGGACACTGATTCAGCAGACAGTAGGCACCATCAGGGAGTAGTACTGCATTTAGCCTTGGGCCTGGTGGTGCCAGTGTGACCCCTGGCAGGACCAGTTCCCATGTCTGTGGCCAGAGATGGTGAACTGTACACCTTGCCATGTATGGTCCACAGCTGTCCAACATACCCCTGTGTAGGACAACCACATGGTGTGACTGTGTGCATACAAACACACACACATCTCTATCACAGGCAGGTCACCCAGACACACACAGCACCTCTGCACAGCCTGTTTAGGAAACACCCCTCCAAATACACCCACATGATGTCAACCGTAAGGCCCAACCTAGGCCTCTGGCAAACCCACACCACACACTGTGCATATGATGATACCTGTGCCACATCCCTGTCATCTGTACCAACGATGCAGGGACATGCAAATATGGGTCTGATGCACAGGGTGAATATAGTACAGTGTAGGTATGTAAGGCTGTGTAAGGTGCTGTCTGCTTGCACTTGTTATAGGTACACATCAAAGCGTATGTACCTTTTTAGCCGTGATGCAGTATTGACATTAGTACCACTGACTGAATGTAGTCTGACATGCTGTATTCTGTTTGTGTTCCAGGTGTCTGTAGGCAGTGGCCCTGCACACATTGCCAATGGGGAGTATGGCAGAGTGGAAAGATATTGACTGTTTCATGGCCAAGGTACAGCTGCATATGTACATGCTTACCAGGTGTGTATGCATGCAACAGTGTGTGAGGGACACTGTTGGCAGACAGTGTGACCTTGCCTTCTCATGTCTACATATTGCACACACATACACAACATGCAATGTGTGTGACATTATCAATTGTGGAGCGTGGGACACAAGTTGTAGTAATGTGACACTTGGCAGCACATAGCATACCCACAGCAAGCGCAACACACATGTCCTCTGGCATGCTGGTATGACACCTTCTTTGTGTGACATTACCTTTGCTTACAGTATTTCTCATGACATTAAGGTACTTCTAATGTGCACTCACTTCTTAATGTGCACTCACTTCTCTATGCAATCAGTACAGAACTGTATGGCATGTTTCTTGTCCTACAGTTCTGGGACCTCTTTTCGCTGTTTCAGTTGTCAGCACAGGTTACAACTTGCCAAACATGGACTGCAACCTGCAGAGTGGTTCAGACATACAGCTCAACTGTACAGTTTACACAGACTGTCCTGATGCGTGCCCTTGGGTCTACTTCATTTGCCCTAACTTCCGATTGACCGACACCCATTTGCTCGAAACCAAATGATCGAAATTTCATTTGACCGACAAGTATTATTGGCAGGTAAATGGGATATGCCCCCTTCCCCACTGTAGTGCAACCCTGGAGTTAGAATATATAGTTAGGGGTGTGGGAGGCACAGCCCTCCACAATGCTGGGTGTGGGTGGTGAAGCCCCCAACTTAATTTCATATTATATTGTTTAGTTTTGCTTGAATATTGCTTAGTAAACCAAAAATAAGTGGGGGCTTCACCTCCCACACCCCCGATTGTGGGGGGCTGTGCCACCCACACCCCCCTAACTATATATTCTAACTCCAGGGTCACACTACAGTGGGGAAGGAGGCATATCACATTTACTTGCCAATAATACTGTTGGTCAAACGAGACGTCAGTCAAATTAAATTTTGGTCAAATGGGGTTGGGCAAATGGGTGTCGGTCAATTGGAAGTTAGGGCAAATTAAGTAGATCCATGCCCTTATCAGTAGTCCATTTTTACATACACCTGTATCTGTCTGGCAGATCATTGACAAACCATTGCGGGCTGAAGTCATAACATGATGGCAGACATTATGAGTTGCACACATCATACCATTCAGACTGTCTATGCTAATGGAAACCCTGTTATGCTATCACCTTTATATGTTTGTAGGAGCAATTTTTGACAAACGTCCTTATTATGTGGCTTTTGTCACCCCATTATATATGGCTTTGTAAACATTCCTTGTGCCAACAGCTTGGGAGGTATAGGTACAGATGGTGGCCATATCTCTGACCTTTGCATATGCGTGCAGATTGTCCTGATCTCTGACACAATTTCTTTATATCAGTCATGGATATGTGGTTTTCTGGCCAACATCTGGTAAAATCATGACAGACTAACATTGTAGATTAATGACAGCTATTGTCACGTAGCAACACATACCCTTTGAAAGGTGCATTCAATTGCATGATCTGTTCTGCTATCCATCTCCCATGTGTGTCACAGCAATATGTGATGGGTGTGCCCAATGTGTGCTGTTTGCCCCAGCTTCACGTATGGCATTCACCTGTCTGTGAGTGGTTGGGAGGTATGTCGGTGGAGGTAACACAAGTAGACCGCTGCAAGGTGATGTGATACAGTAAGAGAGTAACAGACCGTTTATCAGCATTATGTGTTAAACAGGTACAGGGTCTGCTGCTGCCATGTCTGTCACTACAGTAACTGTGACATATTTGGAAATGTATCTCAGAAATGCCCATTGTTAGAGGACACAGACAACATATTGTTTACAAACATCTGGATATTCCATATACATATGTACAGATGGCTACTCTGGCCTGTACAGTTTAACATGGTGTATGTATGGCAGATGCCATTAACCGGCGCTTTACAGTAATGCCATGGGGAGGGAGTCAACAGGTCATACAATGGTATAACCAAAACACACAGGGGATATGCTTCACACACAAACACACACAGTACTATAGTTGCCAGTACTGGGATTGGAACCCCTGCCTACCTAATTAATTGTACTGTAGTATTACACAGTTATTGCATGTGCCACAGAGCTTATCGGGTTGAGAAGTGTATACAGGTACTTCTATGGTGGATGACATCAGCAGCCCTTGTAAAGAGGGCAATGAGAAGTGTACTGGGTGGAACACACACACATACTTAAATTGCCAGGACTGGGATTAGAACCCTTACCTATCTAGTTATCTGTACTATACTGTTATGTGGTTATTGCATGCACCATGGAGATTATAGGGCTGAGGTTTGTCCAAGAGTACTTTTAAGGTGAATGACAGCAACAGCCCTTGTAAAGTAGGGCACTGGGACATGTTGTTGATGGGAAGGTCTGCAAAACACTTTATCCTACAAGCATACACACTTGTACACAAATCTACACATACACACACACACTTTCCAGAACTGAGAGAAGAACCTCTGCCTTTCTAGTTATTTGTACTCCAGTGTTATGCAGTTATCGCACATGCCACAGAGATTATAGATCGGATAAGTATAAAACATCTTGCTAGAGTTTAAAGAAAAAAATGGAAGCAGATAAATAAGATGCATCAGTCTGACAGATTCCTATCCTAACATATCCCTCCCCTTTGAAACAGACTTCCACTGCGTGACAAACAGATAATTATCCTTGCCGGTTTCAATAGTAAAACTAGCAAGTGGTGGACAACAACACATTCTTCCCATGTCTGTATTGTCTTGCCCGCCTTGAGGCTAGATGAAACTTCTGAATAGGTATTTTTGGGTAGTCTTGTAATGATCTGCAGATTTTGTCTAGTACATATCTATGAACCTATAGCAAGTTTTGGGTAGTCTTGTAATGATCTGCAGATTTTGTCTAGTACATATCTATGAACCTATAATAAGTCTTAGTTTACTGTTTTTTTTTTAACTCATGTCAGGATATATTAACCTGTAGTCCGTTATTGTTCTCTATAGTTTTGTATTTTGTACTAGATCTCATCTCTAGTAGTATTTGTTCAATGATATTGGTAAGTTACAATTGTCTAAGTGCTGTGTTGCAGTTGAAAATATCATTGGCTTAGTTGTATTTGGATTTAGGAGTAGTTCAAACTGCTCAAGTCAGTTTTCACTTTTATAAAGGAAGACTGTATGCTTGCAGCTGCTTGACTGAAGAGGCTGCATGAGACAATGTACAAACTGTTTCCAAGCTGTTTGGTGATCAACTACTACTCAAACAGCATACCACAGTGTGTGAGAGATATATGTATATAATATCCTTGGAGACAAAAATCGCACACACAATAAACTCTGACACCAAAATCGTCAGCAGTACACCACACATCATACCTCTTCAATGCCATCACAATACACATAAGCCAGCATATGCTGGGGTTCTAAAGATTAACTTGCCTAAACCTTAAAGACCTCCAAACACAAAATACAGGCAGAAAACACACCCAGTAAGTTATGCCTACCACCTCACAGAGCACAAAGAGTCCAAAAGTTGTGGATGCTGAGCCCATAAAGTAGGCATCTTCCTAACCAAGCATTTTCGTTACAGGGGATTGCATTATAAGACATACAGATGTACCTCTTACCAGGCTGAGCAAGGAAAGAGTGATGGTAAGTTGCTTGTCTGGTGCCAGGAACTGTCAGATCACACATGCACTCAAGCCCTTGAGCAACATGCACCTGTATGACTCGTCATAGTACATGTGAGTGTCAGTAACATGAGATTTAACTTCCTAGACAATATGAAGAAACAATAAATGCAAAAAGGTAATGCATTTTATTATCTTATGAAGTCTTTTTATGATGAAAGCACTCATAAAGAAATAGGACTGGGCAGTTTAAACATACAGAAAGATCTCCATGAATGTTTATTTATTTTTTTTACTTTTTTACTTTACTAATAGTGGTCAAGAATACCTTAATATTTGAGTGAAACTATAAGTATATTCTACAGGTCAGTCATATTAAAGTCATGAAGCACTGTTGTTACCACCAAGGAACAAAGAACCATATGGGCTCACCTTTCGCTGCACTTTTATGAGCAGAGACATAATGGAGTACTCAAACTATGAATGTCAGCTCTGAGCAGCATTCTATCTTCTCCGATGATGATGTCACGATATGAGCAAAGAATAATTGAATTGAATAATGGGATATAAGATTTTGGTGTCCAGTATTTGTCAGGTTGATGGGAATATGGTTGAAGGAAAATGCTGATTCACCAGGACTGGATATCTGTCTCCTCTAGGTTTTGATTATTAGCAAAGACATTATCCACTCTCATAGTACCACTTTTATGCAATTCCAACCTGATAAACCTAAAAAAACAAAAAGCAGTCCAGCACTATGGTAAACCATGAATTGCAAGAAAAATTCCACAAACGGCAAACTAAGAAAATCCAATAATGGACACGCAAAATCAGTGAAGACCGTTTTTTACTCCACAGAGTGGAGTAATAAACATGGTCTTCACTGAATTTGCGTGTCTGTTATTGGATTTGCTTAGTTTGCAACCTGATAAACCTACCAACATAATGAAGCATGCAAATGAAAATATGAAGGTGTTACTGATCAATGCTGGAAGCCAAAATAAGATAGTTGGCTTCCTACAAGCCCTACTCACTCTGGAGGATGTAGACATCTATATAGTGACTGAGACATGTTTTAAAACATCATAGAAAATTCTGGCTATGCAGGGCTATAAAGACTAGATACTGTACAGAAGGGAAAAAGGTGGAGGTGTCTAGATTTTCATTCAGAAGAGTCTCTCATCAAGGCTGGTAGTGCAGCATGGTGCACTTAAGCTTTCTCATGTCCAAATAATGATCAGAAACATATACCATACTATATATTAGCCATAATACCTATCAACCCAGTACCATTTTCCTAGGTGAGCTAAACTATCCATCTATAGACTGGTAAACGTACACCATCACTAGTGCACAAGCACAAAGATTCCTGGATTTTGTCAGTACAAATGCCCTTGAACAATTAGTCAGAGTACCAACTGGTAGAACACCATTTTGGATCTTGTCTTTAGTAATGTAGGGCATCTTGCACCATCCCTTGTGTATTTATATTACTTGTTAGATCCGACTGTAAAGAAGTCCCCTTCAAAATAAAATTGAAACCAGAGACCCCTTCAACTCAAGGTACCATTATAAATTTCTGTAAGACAAGCAACCAACTCCTAAATGATACACTGGCAAGCTTCAAATCCCCCCAAACTCCATTAACTCCACAAAATAAACTGCAAGACCTGCTGTGATATCACTGTGAAAGTCTGTATGGGCATATTTCATCATTGTCCCCATTTGTGGGCCCTTGCCGGACATTTCTTTATGGTTTTCTATGGCTGACTTGCTGGGTGAGGCTGAGGGGTGAGTATGGGACTCCCACATTGACATCCATGCATGTGACCTATGACCCTCCAGTTTGTTAGGCCCCCACATATACTGCAGTGAAATTTGTCACCTATGGGACTACTGCATTCTTTGAGGAAGCCAGTATTGGGAAGACATTCCCCTACTGCATGTACTGAGCCCATATGGTTCTTTGTTCCTTGGTGGTAACAACAGTGCTTCATGACTTTAATATGACTGACCTGTAGAATATACTTATAGTTTCACTCAAATATTAAGGTATTCTTGACCACTATTAGTAAAGTAAAAAAGTAAAAAAAATAAATAAACATTCATGGAGATCTTTCTGTAGGTTTAAACTGTCCAGTCCTATTTCTTTATGAGTACTTTCATCATAAAAAGACTTCATAAGATAATAAAATGCATTACCTTTTTTGCATTTATTGTTTCTTCATATTGTCTAGGAAGTTAAATCTCATGTTACTGACACTCACATGTACTATGACGAGTCATACAGGGGCATGTTGCTCAAGGGCTTGAGTGCATGTGTGATCTGACAGTTCCTGGCACCAGACAAGCAACTTACCATCACTCTTTCCTTGCTCAGCCTGGTAAGAGGCACATCTGTATGTCTTACAATGCAATCACCTGTAACGAAAACGCTTGGTTAGGAAGATGCCTACTTTATGGGCTCAGCATCCACAACTTTTGGACTCCTTGTGCTCTGTGAGGTGGTAGGCATAACTTACTGGGTGTGTTTTCTGCCTGTATTTTGTGTTTGGAGGTCTTTAAGGTTTAGGCAAGTTAATCTTTAGAACCCCAGCATATGCTGGCTTATGTGTATTGTGATGGCATTGAAGAGGTATGATGTGTGGTGTACTGCTGACGATTTTGGTGTCAGAGTTTATTGTGTGTGCGATTTTTGTCTCCAAGGATATTATATACATATATCTCTCACACACTGTGGTATGCTGTTTGAGTAGTAGGTGATCACCAAACAGCTTGGAAACAGTTTGTACATTGTCTCATGCAGCCTCTTCAGTCAAGCAGCTGCAAGCATACAGTCTTCCTTTATAAAAGTGAAAACTGACTTGAGCAGTCTGAACTACTCCTAAATCCAAATACAACTAAGCCAATGATATTTTCAACTGCAACACAGCACTTAGACAATTGTAACTTACCAATATCATTGAACAAATACTACTAGAGATGAAATCTAGTACAAAATACAAAACTATAGAGAACAATAACGGACTACAGGTTAATATATCCTGACATGAGTTAAAAAAAAAAACAGTAAACTAAGACTTATTATAGGTTCATAGATATGTACTAGACAAAATCTGCAGATCATTACAAGACTACCCAAAACTTGCTATAGGTTCATAGATATGTACTAGACAAAATCTGCAGATCATTACAAGACTACCCAAAAATACCTATTCAGAAGTTTCATCTAGCCTCAAGGCGGGCAAGACAATACAGACATGGGAAGAATGTGTTGTTGTCCACCACTTGCCTAGTTTTACTATTGAAACCGGCAAGGATAATTATCTGTTTGTCACGCAGTGGAAGTCTGTTTCAAAGGGGAGGGATATGTTAGGATAGGAATCTGTCAGACTGATGCATCTTATTTATCTGCTTCCATTTTTTTCTTTAAACTCTAGCAAGATGTTTTATACTTTTTGAACCAAGCAGTTACTGTAGTTTATGTCACATATACAGCACTACAGTACTTCATATTTAAAATAAAATTCTTAATATTTTAAATTGTAACAGTTTATGCCACAAAATGAGCATGAAAGCACTTCAGATCTAAGAAAAAACAAGCTTCCTTCTTTTTAAAATTGTAGCAAACTGCTTATTACAGTGTAGCAAGTTGCTGCTACAGTTTGTGCCCCACAGAGTACTAAGTCCTGCCCACAAATGCGATACTGGCATATGAATTTTGGTAAAGCACCACACTAAAGACCAATCAGCATCTGTGGATCATGCCTCTTAGTATTTTGCACCCAGGGCAGTTGCCTTCTTCTTCCCACTCTAGCTATGTTACTGGTTCCAGTATGCTATGTATACTGAATAACTACTATCCACTACTTTGTTTACTTTTTTCAATGACATTTATGAGATTAAAGAGGCAGGGCCTTCCTGTAAAAAAAGCTGAATTCTTGATGTACCGGGATTAAAAGAGTTGTAATGCCCAGATTAATGAGGTCCGAGATAATATGCTCCATTGCTTTACATATGAAACTAGTGAGTCTAATGGGTCAAAAGTTGCCAGAGTCTGCGGTTGGGCTACCTTTATGTAATGGCATTACAATGGCTGTTCCCCAGGCTTCAGGAATGTAAACAATGGCGAGGCTTAGATTACAGAAGTTAAGTATGGGTTCAGATAGGTCATATGTGGCACTGACAATCAAATATTGGTATATCATCAGATCCTGTGGATAAAGTCTATTTAACTTTTGAGGGGCTGAGAAAACTTGTTCCACATTAATTAAAGGGATGGCTTGGATTGTGTAATCTGTGGGATAGCTGTAACAGTGGGTGGAGTAAAATTGCAGTAAACTTGTCATTTAGAATGTGAGCTATTTTTGTTGGGTTATAACGTGCAGTATTATTGTGGTCCAGCTCCAAACATTGCTGGCTGCAAGTTTTTAACTTCCAGACCCAAGTAAAGAAAGATTTGCAATTATTTTAGGTTTAATTTTATTCTCTAAGTTCACACTTACGTTTGAGCTTCCTGGGCTTCCCAATGGTTCCTGAGCTTTCCGATGGTTCCCTTAAGCTCTTTTTCTAAGTGTGCTCTTATCGTATTTAGAATGAGAGACATCTGATAAACATTAAGCAGTTTCTTTCTCTTGTTATATCATTTATTTATATGGATATTCTGCCATAGTTTTTTTTTTTTATATTTCTCATCATATTTGGAGTGGATCCGTAGAACTATTTCACTGGAGGCAGAAATCAGAGGCATAGTCAGCACCTTTAACAATGGGATCCACTGATGAAGATTGTGGTGGAATTTATTTAGGTCATCAAATAACTGAACATTTGCTTTTCAGAGATCCTTAAAAACATAGGTATTTACCTTAAAGTCTGAGTTAGCAAAGCAGGTCGATACATACGAAGATGTGAAAGAAATGGCCATGTTTGTGAGTACTAGATTAAGGAGCAGCTATTTCTAAATGTTAATTAGGATTTATAATGTTAAGGGATTGCATTAAAGTGCAGCTGAGGTCTGTTAGTAGAAAGGTGTTGGGCTTAATGGGGATTTCAGTTAATGTGTTAAGACAGTTATCATGGTCAGAAGGGGACATAGAGTGTTTTATAGCTAGCTATAAAGTGGTAATTAGTCTTCTTTGTGGTGGTTTTTGACATTGAGGAGGCTAGGCAGTGTTCCCTTAACAACCTTAACAGAAGGAATATGTTGCAAGGTAATAATATCCTTGACAAATACAGATACTCCACCGCAATTGCCAGTAGGTTTTTAAGTTGTGATCAGCACCATACTCAGGAGTGGAGGAAGTGCTTTCATTGTTATGAACCCATGACTCCGTAACTACACATATATGAATGTGTTCAAGTTGTAGGAGATCCTCAAGGCTGAGCATTGCTTTTGTTAAGATTCTTAGAACTAAGTAGAGCAGCATTAATATGCTCCAATTTAGAATGTACTGGGTTACGGCATCCATCAGATGAACTCTGCCTAAAAAAGGCACTTTGGGAGCAGCAAAGGCTTTAGCCTTAGTGTAAAATCCTTTGTAAAAAGAGGTGCTGACCATCAATTGGTAAAGCAGGAAGGCTGGTCAGCCACCACATCCCAAGTTGAAACATACTGGATCCCACTAGAATGAGATTAGCTACACAGCCAATTATGAAAGCCAGTTATCTTGTCTTTGAATCACATTATCATTCTAAGTGATGGCAAAATACCACTCAAGATAAGTGCCTTTCCTGCCTCAGATACATGCATAGCAAGCTCAGTCATATCCTTCTACATGCCCCTCTTGGCAGAAAACCTAAGGCCATTGACTCCAACATGGACCACTATCAGGTCTTAATTATATTAGGATGGAGGGATTTAAGACTTCTTGTTATGCACTGCATCCTAGCTCCAGTGAGATGGATGACTGTCACCCTATTCTTATCCAGCCCAGTAAGACTGGTGTCTATATGCCTGACAATAGAATTGCCTATTACTAAAACATTAACTTGGTTAGATGCAGTCTCAGTGGGCCACAAGGGCACCCTTGTGACCTTCAGATGTATGTGTACTGGTTATGAGTGTGTAGAGTGAAAATGGGTGTTACTGTGTCATCCAATGTCTGTGGGTTCTTAGTCTTTGGCCTGGGAAGTTTAGGCAGTGTTCTCTTAACAAACTCAGTATAAGCTGGTTTAAAGGAAATGCTCTGTGCCATGTAATGTATAAATGTGATGTGCTTACTGATTGTCTTCTGAGGTAAGAGCGTAGCCTCCAAGTTAAATAAATACTTACACATCTCCCTACTGAATCATTGTGAGGTGGCAATAGAGTTTTTGGTAAGCACAAGGCAGTTACTTCACTGCCTGAAAATACTGAGTCCCGTCAGGCTAGGTTACAGAACAGGAAAAAATCTGACTGAGATTCCATACTGGTTAGGGCAGCTGCAAGGGTGCAGAAAAACAGAACAGGTTAATTAACTTACTCTTCATATAAAACATGAAGGAACCAGCACAAACAATGTTCCAAGCAACTACTGAACAGAATAAAACATAGAACGTTGACAGTCCCAGTGTCTTGAGACGAAACTCACCGAAAAAATGACAATTCAGCAGCTGAAAAGTGTGTATGAAAGCCAGTCGAACAAATGAAACAAATGCCTTCAAAAACCAGCGATATCCACAGCCAAACTCTCATCAGTTAAATAAACTTTTTTGAAAGCCAGTGGAACAGATAAAACAAATGAAACAAATGTCTTCAAAAACCAACCGTATCCTCAGCCAAACTATAATTTTATTAAACGAAACGCAGGATAATCCAAAAGGTTAAGTGCTTTCACTTGCTAAATGGCAAGCTTCTTCAGAAAAAGTTGAAACAAACCTCTCAGCAGTTAAATAAACTTTTTGGCGCCAAAATTCAAAATACACATTGCTTCATATTAAAGGTATATGACACCTAAAAATACACAGTGCAAAACCTATTATTATGAAAGTTCTATCTATGATAATCACAATGTGAACAAATACAATGTATAATATATATTATAAAATATAAATCTAAACCTTAAAAATATTTTAGTGTTAAATATTTATATATGTGTATAATGCCTGGGTAATACAGAACAAATTATTACATATCCATCCAAACTTTCCTATAAAAACTATAAGAATCTAAACAACAATACAATATACAATGACCAAAATATATATCTTCTACCTGTCTATAAAAATATTGTAATAAAATTATACCATCAATATGATGTGAATATATATAAATATAAATGAATTGCCGTTTTTTGGTGAGTTTCATCTCAAGACACTGGGACTGTCAATCTTCATATAAAACAGAATAGGATAATTGCCTGGATTAGAAAAAGGTGATAATACGGGATACGTGAAAGAATGATCTGTGACTACTATGCTTCAGAGGCAGTAACTGAAAAGCAAATAGCTTTAGTGCAAAATCAGTAAAGCAGGGAGCCATGCAATAAACGTATATTACTTAGGTAACTTGTACTCTGTAGGGCAGAACTGCAGAGTAGTAGCTGCTTTAAATGCTATAACACTACAGTAATTTGTAGCAACAATACCAATGATCAAAAAGTGCAATCAGTAACTGAGGTAATAAGGTGATTTGTTTTAATATACCTACTAATCAGTAACAGGCAACACTGTAGATATCGCCAGTAGTGAGCAACAGTACTAAGGCATCAAGATGCAACAGTGCAGAATTATTTAAACTTAATATCACTACATTACGAAAAGCAAAAGTAAACAAAAGTACAATACCAACAAGGTGCAGTTGTTCCCTTTTATTTATACTCAATGACATAACAGTAAGAAGAACAAAAGTGAGAATTTCAGCAATGTGTCCACAATAAAGTGGCCATCAATAAGTTATAAAGTCAAACCTACCCTTGCAGAATATGCACAGGAGGCCATAGCTCAAGCTTATCTTCTAGTTTTCTGTATGCCTCATTAATTTTTACTAACCTACAGTCTTCTCAGCTATCTAAACTAGAAACGTCTTATAATAAAAGTGTAAAGAATGCAAGTTTTCATATTAACCAAAAAATATCACTGTTTTGCACTTCACTCCTGTCTAGACTCACTTCAAGACTGGCCACAGTATTCTCTATACCCCAGAATGATGCCTTATCACCAATGAATTATTAAACTGGTACACTGACCGTAGAAAACAAACCATGCTCAATGAACCTTGACTTAAAAAATCTGCAAATTGTAAGATTAAATTTTCATACTTTTGTGTGCATTGCTAAACATTATAACTTTTTCTAGGCAGATATCAAAAGTACTTCATGCCATCTATAGTTTAAACAAATATTGAATACAAGATCATTAACAAAATGTTCCCATAATTGTAACAGCCCCCATTACTGAGCCCCAAAATCTTATCCCATCTACAATTTAAAATTTCTGCAAAAACATACCTATCAACAAAATCATCCTACTCTAAACAGCCCATGCTATTATAGGACATGGCAACAGATATACAATTACCAAGCGTCTCTATGGCCATCTTGGTAGATTAGGGAATCTTAAGGCAATATAGCAATTGTCTCATGTTCCCAGATATCCAGTCAAATCACTAAAGAAAATAACAGTATGCAAGAGATGTAAATGCCCAACATCTTGGAGGCAGAAATCTCACACAGAAATGAAGTCAGGAATACCCATATGACATATGACATCCCTCAAATACACAGCTCACCACAGTTAAGAGATTGTCTTATGTTGAGGCACAGCAATCTTTCCATATCTTGACCTACAAATCCACCTTTGTCAAGTGAAGTTCATGCCTACTTAACCTGGTAAACTTCTTTGAGAGGGTCACCAAGGTGATAAACAAGGGTAAAACAGTGCATAGTGTGTATCTTAACCTGGCTAAGGCATGCGACACAATACTCCATTCAGGCATTGTTGACCAGCTCTCTGAGCTAGGTGTAAATCCTTGCATAACTTTCTAGATTTGTGGATTGCTAACAAACAGGACCTAAGAAGTCAGGATCAGTGAGACCACCTCTACCAAGAGACTGGTGACCAGAGAAGTACCCCAGGGCTATATTATTGGCTCTGCTCCTGTTTGGTTATCTACTGCTTGGACGTCAAGATTAACAATCAAGATCTCTGGCTCACCATGTTTGCAGATGACTGTAAATTGGGAGCTATTATAGATTCTCCCTAGACAACAACATTTTGCAAGAGGGGTTTAACACAGGACTGGTGCCAAAGCCATGGCCTAAAACTTGATGCCAAAAAATGCATTATAATACCCTTTGAGAAACTGTCCAACAAAGTTAGTTACTTCTTAAATAAGATGCCCTTAAGTGCCAACCCAAGTAATAAGGGATCTGGGAATATGTGTACTGCAATCTGGCCTTTTCCAACACATAGCTAAGATAACAAGAAAATCATTCTATGTCGCCCAACTTATAGGTAAATGTATGGCATCCAGGTCCAAGAAGTTATAGTGCCACTCTACTTGGCCCTTATCAGACCTATCATTGAATACAATGTCCCTTTTGGCATGTATCAGACACCTACAACAGTTGGAATGCCACAAGGGTTTCTCACCAGAAAAAATTTAGGACATAAATATCCTGTCCTAGACTGATTACTTAAAGGCTCTGTCTTTATATTTAGTCTCCTATAGGCTGCTGAGTGGGTATCTTTGCCTTGCTTACAGGGCTTCATTAGGTGTAGCTCTAATGGAAGTGTTGCACATGCATAAAACAAGCAGCATCAGAAACACTAGATCCAGGCATCTGACCTTCACTTGTGACAAACAGAGCATGCTAGATAGACAGATGTGTGTCCCAAAGGATCCTCTCACTATGGAATAGGTTCCAAATCTATGTAAAACACATTTAATCTCTAACTATATTCAAATGAAACCTTGACAACTGAATGGGAAATTGCAAATTTACTCCCTATTTGGCCCCCATGACCCGTATGGACAAAGGCCATCAATAAGAAAAGTATTATCCTAATACCCCCTTACAAATCCTTTCTTAACCTCCATACTAACATCTACTCAATAGATGTCCATGATATTCAGGACCCAAATGTTTTGAGGTGCATGGTTAAGCTTGTAATGGCCCTAGTAATTGTTAGTCTAGTAACAACCTATGCACCTATAACCAAGAGTGACACATAAAAGGAATACATCACAAAGGTTAAGCTTGAGAAAGTGGGAGAAGAGAGGAGTTCTAGGTTTTTGGCAGGCAAACCCCTTAATTTTCAACTTTTTTTTACATATAAGAGGGTAGTTTGGGTCATAAGTAGTTTAGAGGCTGTAGGAGACAGCATTAGGGATGGAAAGAGTTGAAGAGGAGTTCCTCCAATTAACACTCCAGTCCACCCTCAAAGTTTCTACTGGCTGATGGTGGTGCAGTGGAGGATGTCAATGTTGAGGAAGTGGATCCCTATAGTGGCTTGGTGGCTGGAGTCAATCAGGACAGTGAGTCATCATTTACTCAAGAGTATCCTGAACTGGCCAAAGCTGCCTTTCCACTACCTGTTCCATCACATCCTAAAGTAAGTCCTGAGGCTAACGGTCTGTATGGCTTGCCAGGCTGAGCCATCCCTGGGTGCCTATATGACTTGAGCTACATCCGCAGTCATGTAAGGATATCCCTGGGCAGGCAAATGGTAAAGCTTAAAAATAAAATAACTACCACGAAGTAGATGAACCACCAGGTGTACTTTAATCCTGGTACGTCGGCATTTCGCCTTCAAGGGATATTTCTTTGTGAAACACCAGCATCTTAAATAGCATTACATTTGAAAGAATTCCCCAATAAAACAATTACACAGTTCTCAATTAATTAATTAACTATTACAAATGCAAATACAAATACCATCACCCACTAGACAATACCTCCCCCATTTTAAAATGACAATGATCTCTATTGCACTTCAACAAATCATGACAGATATAAACAAAATTTATAATAAATATGTACAAAATTTACATACAGAATCTAGAAAATGTTTAACAAACGGAGTTTGAAAATGCCCCTCAAAGAATAACAAGGTAGATAGAAAAATTATTTCTTTCATCAACCTTTATATATATGTCCATTGGATCTTCTGATTGTGCACCGTCTTGCATACCTTACATGCTTTTTTAAGTACTATCATGTAAAGTTGCTGTAAGCAACATAGTCGTAAATTCTGAAAGTAAGAAATTGACCAGTGCATTTCTGACTAATGTCTGTGCTGGTCATTCAGTTGCTATTTTGACTTCCACATCCACTCTGCCTAGGGATGGTGGCTAACTGAGGTCAGCTATATTATATGTGCAGTTATTAGTTTGAAAAAACAAGACGGTCTTATACAATTAATAAGTAATTAGTGTTCTTCACAAAGCAAAGCATTTTAAAGCTGTCTGTCAGTGAACCAAACAAAATAAGCTAATAACTACAGTATATAAAATTATGTGGCAATGCAAATATGTTAAGATCTGTTTTTGTATAAATACATATGTTAAGAAAATGTATAACTGCAATGTGCAAGCTTAGATGCATTTAGGGTTAAAAAGAAATTAATACGTTTATTCTGCTTGTTCTGTGTGAAATATGTGCAGCTGCAGGAAACCTTGATAAGAGAACAATTGACGCTTGAAAGTCTACCAGTCAGCAGAATGTGTATTCAGGCCAGGCCAGGGTTGTATCTTTACCCTAGGCAAATGTATCATATCGAGAACTGAACAGCTGAAGAAGTGTGTAAAACAAAGGAGGGCTGAAATAGCCCAAGGCCAGGTTGTTTTTCTCAAAAATGTTTTTGCAAGACAGCAGTTTTCTGACTATGACAGCAGTAAATCTAACAATGTCTTTTCTGATCATGTCAGCAGTTTAACAATATTTTCTTGTGTACATGCAGAGAAACTGTATAAGAATAGCATGCTGAACCATGGAAAATCAGACAAACCTTGTACCTACATGCTTTGTCTCCTTGCTGCAAATAATAAAGGGTGCCTTACTTGAACATTACGTGCATTGATCTTTGTGTTTTCCTTTACAGATTGGTCCCTCGAGCCACAAACCCTCTCTTCAGCTTGAATCAGATGGCCAGGTGGCTGAAACCGTACGGGGAAAAAAACAAATCAGTTCTTCTTATGTGAAAAGTCCTCCGACTAAATTGTCATCAAAAGAGGCCAGCCACTTTCTGATCTACGACTAAAGGATGGGTTTTCCGCAAATCAGCGATCGATCATGTGGGCTCAGGTAAGGTAAATCTACTTTTTCTGTTTCAAGTTCAAGGACTGAATTTGTATTGTTTTCTGTCAGATTGTGTTTTCTTACAGTCAGGAATAGAAAAGGTACAATCTTGTCATAGATCAGGTGAAACAAATCAGTAGGCTTTAGACAGTCATTCTGAAGAGACTTTAACAAAATCCGTGGCACCACGTAAAAAAATCTGCAGGCATCAGGTAATATTTTTCTAAACAGTCTACATAGCAAACAAAATAGGGAAAAAATGGGTAATAATTGTGTAAAAATACCCAGAAACCCACCGTTAACAGAAGACGCAAAATATATGCAGTTGCAGCGCGCAGACAATGTCAGGTATTTTTCAAAATGGGTTATAAAATATGAGTTTAACGGAAAATTAAAAAAATCCTCACTTATCAAACTTATTAAACAACACAAAATTGATTCCAAAGGTCGGATTAAAAAATAACGACAGTTAGGAATTCCCCAGGTACACAGGTGGCTGAAGAAAACAAACCGCAAAGATCAAAAGAACAAAAACTCAAAAACAATGTTTTTAAATAAAGAAGACAATAACTTGGTAGTGGCATCGGCACCTCTGCCTCCCCCTTCACTACCGAAGTACGGAGCAAGTGAGCAAATTGACCCAACCCCATTATATCCTATGCTCACTAAAGAAAGGGATTGTATAAAACTGAAATTAGCTAAAGTTAGAAATCCCATCAAAACTAGGTCTCAAATGAAAGGGAATAAGCAAGGAAAAGGCTCTAAATTATGGCAGGTAGTTAAAAATATACAACCTTTAGAAAAGAAAATATGCCCACTCATAGAAGTTCCAAACCCTCAGGCAGGAAAGAAAAATCAGACTCCAACTATCCAATAATATAGACCTTGGACTCCGGAAAATATCCGGAAAACTACAGAAGGGATTCCCCATCCGAAACTTAATTTTAGAAAATTCTCGAAAGATTTGCAAGGAATAAGGCTAAGTTATAACTTGAATGGGGAAGAAATAAAAAAAGTAGTTTGACAGATTGTAGGACCAAATTGGTACATGATTTGTGGCAACTGGAATCCTCGTAACGCTGCAGAAACCTCTTCCACACAGCAGCACAAAATTAGACACTAGAGTAAAGGGACTTACAGACCGCATCTCTGAAAAATGGAAACCTAGGGCAGACTGGACTTGCATTA
Organism: Protopterus annectens; assembly: GCF_019279795.1. Taxonomy (NCBI): domain Eukaryota; kingdom Metazoa; phylum Chordata; order Ceratodontiformes; family Protopteridae; genus Protopterus; species Protopterus annectens. The sequence goes on along the minus strand of NC_056729.1, from coordinate 856,867,745 downwards.
ATCAATGTGTCCAGCAGGAGGGTAAATCAGTCAACCAATACTTTGCTAGACTGTTAGAGTGCTTTAACAACCACAGTAAAAGGATGAGAAAGAAAAGTCTTGGAGTGAGTTGGATGAAGTGGTGATATGTTTTAGCATTGAATAAGATGGTATTTTATGATTTTTAATAGTTTATTATTCTTCATATAGCTGCTAATATTGAATGTTTTGAATATTGATATTTCTTTAGTGTGTTTTATTGATCTCACTATTTTATTATATCGCAAATATGACAAATGTATTTAGTGATCAGGGAATTGTGTGATCATATGACTAGCTCTTTGACTATCACAGGACTAGTTTTGTTAGGTATTTAAAAGGTTTTATTATGGTTGAAATTCATCTGGTAAAGTCTAATTCTAGATTAAAACACTTATCCTTGTCTGTTACAAGTTTTAAAACAAAATAATAATGTTCATGTTGAATTTCATACCTACTGCCTTGGTCTTACGTACTTTGTTATTATTATGTTCCTATGTTTCCATGTTCCTACCTATATTGTTATTTTTTTTTTCATTTAGGGTTGTGTCTCTCCTGAATGAGCTACAGTAAAGCAGAACCTGCACTCTTAGCCATTGTGTGATTTATTTACTCCTGTTCAAATAGTTTTAGAATGGCTAAGGTGAAACTCGCAGATTATGTATTATGTGTGTTGTAGCAAGGCAAATACCTGTGCCATCTATGTGACCAGTCCTTGTGAGAATTTATGCAGCAAACCATGTTTTTTTTTTTTTGGATGTTTATCAAAAACGAATAGGACACATTAGAGGATGGTCTGCCTTTTTCTAACACAGAGAACAATAAATTTAGATGGCTAAATTCACCCTGATCATAAAACACTTTGTTTAGTGAAATAGAAGGGAAAAACAATATTAGCCATTATTAGACCTATCATAGTTAGACTGTGAGTTTTTTATTCCATATGTTGAATGCAGGAAATAGATTTTCTGGTTAATTTCAATAATGTGGAAATATACTTTTATACATTCACTGAAAACAATTCATTTTTAAGACTAAGCAGTCAGGAAAAGCTCATACTACAATTCTCTCCTGATAATTTGGAAATAAGCCTATTTTTCCTCTGATGAGCAAAAGCAGTAACATCCCTTTCAGCATACAGTACCACTCTCTGTAGGTTACAGATTAGCAGGTAATGCAACAAACAGTCATGAATGGAATAAATTAGTAAGTGAAATACATATCTGTGCTCCACTGTCTGTAGGTTACAGATTAGCAGGTAATCCAACAAGCAGTTATGAAAGCAGTAAAATAGCAAGGAAAGAAATGTGTGCGTATCTCAGTATGTGTAGGTTATAGATTAGCAGGTAATCCAAATAACAGTCATGAATGCAGAAAATTAGCAAGAAAAATGCACTCATGTATCCCACTGTCTGTAGTTTACAGATTAGCAGGTAATCCAACAAGAAATCATGAATGCAGTAAGATAGCAATTAAAATGTGTGTGTGTGTCTCACTGTCTGTAGGTTAGAGATTAGCAGGTAATCCAACAAACATTCACAAATGCAGTAAACTAGCTTGCAAGAAAAATGCATATGTGTGTCCTAATGTTTGTAGGTTACAGATTAGCAGGTAATCCAACAAACAGTTATGAATGCAGTAAGAGAGCAAGAAATATGTGTGTGTATCTCACTGTGTGTAGGTTATAAAATAGCAGGTAATTCAAATAACAGTCACGAATGCAGAAAATTAGCAAGAAAATGCACTCATGTATCCCACTGTCTGTAGTTTACAGATTAGCAGGTAATCCAATAAACAGTCATGAATGCAGTAAACTAGCAAGAAAATGTGTGTGTGTGTGTGTTCCACTCTCTGTAGGTTACAGTTATTCCATACACTAACCCCATTACTAAATTTTCTCCTACTGAACTATCCCAACAAACATAAATGCTTATGTATAGCTGCCATCTACATTCCCCCTGGTGATAACATTCCCATCTTTGGAAGACATTCTCTCATGGCTCTCTTCCAACATCAGAAAGGAAACACTCATCCTTGGCAAAGTAAACATCAACTGGGCTGCAATCTTCTCACAATCTCCAAGCCAAACAATGAATCTCTTTAACTTTTTCCAGCTAATAAACTACCCTACCAGACCCAGTAAAGACAGCTCCTCTGGCACTACACTAGACTGTATTTTAGCAACTCTTCCCAACCTAATCTCAAACAGCAGAATTATACCTGATCCCCTCAGTGAACACCTACCAGCCTATGCCCTCTGGTGTGCCTCTTCTGTCCAAATACAACATCAATACATTCAAACTCGTAATCTCACCAACTTCAATCTACAAGACATTTTTTGATTGTCTGAAAAACATGAATTGGGCCCCCCTAAAGACTCTGCCTCTGAACAGTGCAATTAATTACTTCAACAAAACCTTTCCAGACTTACTAAACAGCCCAGCCCCTCTTAGAACAAAAAGAATAAAAGCCAAAACGGTTCCCTGGCTATCTAAAGAAACCAGAAAACTAATGCAACTCAGAAACAAAGGTTGGACGCAACATCAAAAAAATAAGTTAACAAACTTTCTAATTGAATTCAAACAACTCCGCACCTCAGTGAAAAAATGAATAACTAAAAATAACTAAAGACCATAAGACTTATTACTCCAAACTCCAATCAGAACACAGTTCTAACCCCAAAAAGTTCTGGAATTGCATTTCCTCCCTTCTAAATCCTGATAGAAAAGACAATCCATGCCCTAGCCCAAACTCCCCAGATCATGAAATTGCATCTAATTTCAACACGTTTTTTGTTGACTGCATAGCCAAATTAACCGCAAACTTTCCCATCTTCTCTCCCTGTCATAGTCCCCCATACACTGCTTTTCCATCTAACACTTCACCTTTCAGCCTTAAACCTAACCCCACAAGCAGCATAAAAAAACTCCTCCTTAAACTAAAGCCTTGCTCCTACGGTCCCGATAATCTTCCTCCATCCTTCCTTAAGATGGCTGCAGACAGCATTGCCCTCCCCATATCCATTCTTATCAACAGGTCTATCCAAGAAGCCTATGTCCCCTCACTCTGGAAGAAAGATTTTGTCACCCCTCTCCACAAAGGTGGCAATAACACAGACACGACTAACTTTTGTCCTATAGTTATTATCTCACTTCTTTGTAAAATCCTCGAAAAGTGCATGCATCACCAACTCTTGCCATACCTAACACACAATCATCTTCTTACCCCCAACACAACATGGTTTCAGGCCTGGCCACAGCACTACACTGCTCTTCTGTCCTTCCTTGAGACCATTAATCATGCCTGTGACTCTGGGAAAATCATATCTACCCTTTACTTAGATCTCTCCAAAGCCTTTGACACTGTCTCACATCCTCTACTCTCATCTCAGCTTTCCTCCCTCGGTTTCTCTCCTTCCTCCATAGCCTGGTTTACAAGCTATCTCTCCAACAGTCAACAAGTTATTAACTGGAAAAATTCCCCTTCATCTTTTCTCAACAATCCCTCAAGCATTCCTCAAGGCTCTATTCTCGGCTCCTTACTTTTCAATATTTTCATGAATAACTTTCACAAATCCATAGATTATGCTACACTGATCCAATATGCTGATGATTCCACAATCATCTGTACAGCAAGCACTCCCTCTGAACTCCTTTAAAAAAGCCAAACAACCTTCTCCAATACCGAAACTTGGATGCTAAACAACCATCTCGCTCTCAATGCTAACAAAACAAAAAGCATTTTATTCTCTCCTTTGAGAAATTTCACCATAGACAAAAGCTCCTTTAAAATAAAAAGCCACAAAAACACTCTAATCAAAACTGTACCTCACACCAAACTACACAAAGTCACCATTGATGAACATTTAAAATTCAATATCCACATCCAAAATAATATAAAAAAACACCAAAAACTAGGTCTGCTGTATAGACAAAATTCCTATCTAACTGCTTCTGCCAGATGTACTCTAGCCTCCCCCTACCTCCTCCCCTCTCTTATGTATGGTGCCCATCTACTTACTCATCTCCAGCTTAGCCTAAAAAACAAACTGGAAGCCTGCTATAACAAAGTCTGTAAATTTGTTACAAGGTCCAAATACTCCACCCATCACTGCCATTCCCTCCACTCTCAAAACTGGCTTGATCTTCCTAATTACCAGAAATTCATACAACTCACCACTGCTCACAAACTCATATTCCAACCCTCCATCTGCCCATCTCTTTCATCTATCTTAACCCCTTACCTCCTCAGTCATACTCTTAGATCTGAAAACCAAAACTTCCTTAAAATCTATAAACCCCTATGCCCTACTGATCGATTACTTCTATCACACTCCTTATCCAAACTATGGAACCCCCCCCTCCCTCCACTGTACTCACAACCACTCTAATTTCAAATCTGTCCTCCATTCTTACCTTTCCTCAGACTGGGACTGTTCCTCCTCCTTTCCCACCAAAATTACACTGTTGTGTCTTTCCAACCTCCCTTCAATCTCATCTACTATCACCTCTGATCACTAACATTATTTTTAGAACAAACATTAAACGTGTTCAAACACTTTATGACTTGTACTTATAATTATATTCTCTGTATTGCTTTTGACTTTATCTATATTTTAACTTTTGTGTTTTTTAAACGTATACTCCCTGATTTTGTATTTGTATTTTAAATTGTATATTTATGCTTTTGTATACTATATATTCCATACTGTACTTATGTTATATTCTGCTAACTGCTTTTGGTGCTTTTCTCCTCGGGCCTCCACTGAAAATGGGCTCTGCTTGGCCCAGTGGACTTCCCCAGTCATCAAACTGGAAATAAATAAAGAAATAAAGAAATGAATATTCCAGAAAACAGTTTTGAATGCATTAAGATAGCAAGAAAATGAATGCATGTGTCCCATTCTCTGTAGGTTACAGATAGCAGGTAATCCAACAAACAGCCATGAATGCAGTAAGTTAGCAAGAAAAAGATGTGTGTGTGTGTGTGTGTGTGTGTGTGTGTGTGTGTGTGTGTGTGTGTGTGTGTGTGTGTGTGTGTGTGTGTGTGTGCGTGTGTGTGTATCCATAACTATATCTGTATCTATGTGTGTGAATACATCTCTGTCTATTTATCTCTTTGTGTGTGCACACACACACACACACACACACACACACACACACACACACACACATATATATATATATATATATATATATATATATATATATATATATATATATATATACATATATATCCCTATTGCCTCTGCTATTCTGGAAGCTATGCTGTATGCAGGTTAGCGTTTAGGTAGGGTCATCCTATATAGATTAGTTTAAGATTAAAATATAGACAGTGTCATGTAAAATGTCAAAATGGAGCTGCCATTTGTCTCACCACCTGCAAGGTGAAGGTAGGGGTCTGCCATGATTAGGGTCATAGATTAGTACTAGGCTAACTGCCATTGTGAGTCCTTTTAAGCTTACCCATTTTTCCTTTGTGATAATCAAATCCTGCACCTTTTGTCTATAAGGCAAACACTTTAACCATTTTGCCAACCTAGAACCTAGTTCTGTGACCTCTCTCTTGGGATGCTGCTTCAGTAGTACAGAATGAAGAAGAGCATGTGCTGCAAGTTGAAAATCAACAGATATATTTGATCTTAATTTCACACAGAGTATTGGTTGTGCAACAAGACATCTCAACCAGGCATAGTATTTCTCCTTCTCGGGATGTGCTCCATTGGAGAAGAGTGTCATGATATTCACAAGTCCCCTGCTGGATGTTATACATTTGATTTTGTTTCCAGTAGACAAGAGACAGATTTGTGCAGACACATTTAAAATGTATTTAGTGTAGTCATCATTCCTGTAAACCATAGTGGTGGTTCTTGATACAGTTACACCCACTGATGCTGTAGGCCTACTGGAATACTTCTGTTCTCATGAAGAGAATATTCAATATGCTTGGAGGCCAATGATTGTGAAGAATGGCTTGCCTGATCTAAAGCTGAGTGGCAAATTGTTATTTAACTTCTGTGGCACTATGGAATGTCATTATAATGAACATCATGTTTGAACACAAGATGGTTCATAAATGTAATTGGTACCACAGCAGCTCAGAACAAAAGTAAATGATAGATTTTACAGACAAATCATCAGACATTAGGCAGTATTTTCTCAGCACTCTGTTTAGTGGCTGCTTGTATGTGTGGGATAAAAACTGAGCTCCCAACCACTAGACTAGCTTCTTCGTTATCTCAGAGGAGTTTGGGTATGTGGAATCTGAAGTAACCCTCTTCACACCCCTTAGCTACAGATGTCCAAATTCTGGACAAAGGCTTTTGAAAAATAAATACACCTTGCCAACAATCCAGACAGCTAGTTAGTATACTATTTGCAAATCTACTAAGATAATGCCTACCATATCAAGAAAAATAATGGCATACCTCCACTCAGAAACGCAAGTGTAAAAAACTGAGCAAAGTACAGTAAAGCAATTCTACAATATTAACGTTTATGTTAACAATGTTGCACAAAATCCCTGGGATTCAATAAACTGAAATCTCCATGCAGGAACAGAGTAGCTGTTCTTGCACGGAATATGGCTGCCGAGCAATCCAGTAAACTACTGTTCTGACATGCACGAGCCTGCCTACACTATTCCTGCATAGACACCACTGCACAATGCTAATTACCTCATTTGCCAGTGAAAACCATGCAAATGAGGTGAATTAGCGATTCAGCAAGCAGGCAGGCACCTGTGCAAGAATAGTATTAGTTGCAGAAATGTATTCGGCTACTAGCCGAATACATTTCAGGAAAATTTAAAACGGAGGCATGACAGCTCAAGTAAAAGCATGTATTATAATCTTTAACCATGCCAATGGCCATATATATGGCCATTGGGATGGAAAAGTGTTTCATTTTTCTAAAAATAAACATTTTTTTTGGTCGATCGGGGCCGTTTAATCATAGGGCAGTGGCATGCAAACAGGATTGGTCCGAAAATAAAAAAAAATGTGAAAACACAATTTTAAGGGAAATCTACATTTTGCCATTATAGTCTATAGCATGCAGAATCAAAACAATACCAGGGAACAGTGGTTGCTAAGGGGAAAGGCTCTTGTGTAGTGCAGTAACTAGGGACTAAGCCAGTGGGGTATGCATATGAGGGGAAATTTAATGAATCACAAAAATATTCTAAGTGCCAAACTGCACCTAACCATGTAAGTGCTATAACACTATTGTGTAAGCAGGAGGAGCAGCAAACATGAATAATGGGTGTGTCATGCATGGCGTAAGCACATTGGAGCTCCATGGCCCCTCGATAAGCTTAGCTAAGCACAGCTAAGCAAGGGTGTGTGTCTGAGGCTGTATTGACTTATTCCATGAAATAAAGAGCATGTTCACATCCAGGGAGGGATATTTCTGAGTGTTTACATTAGCTAAATGGGTTTACGCTGCATACACTGGGTCTAAAAATATGGGAAATAGCAGGACTGTTTACTTTTGGGCACCGGGTTTGCATGGTGCGCCTCTGGGCTTAAGAGGGGAGGGAATGGGAATGTAAAAAGGAAAAAAAATGGAAATAGCAGAATAAAAGCAATCAAGTACAAATTACATAGCTAGCAGGTAGAATGCATCATAGTCAGCCAAGCATACAGGCAGCATCTGCAGCACAACAGTATAAACTAAGGAAACATCTTACAGTCTGTTTTTCCCCAAAAACTCTGCACCACTGGTGTACAAATGCAGAGGAATTTTAACTTGAAAAAATGTTAGGAGCTGTCATTGCTTTGCTCCATCAGTATGTGCTAGATTCTGAGGGTGATGAGGAGGATAATGCTGACAACCGCCACAGACCGAGGAGGAGGAGAAGAGTGTTTAGACCCAGGGAAACTTCCCAGGGGATACATGATCTGCAGATAGTAGAGCACTACAGGGTGGACAGAGGCATACTGCAGCAAATCATCGAGCTTTGGTAGCCACAACTCAGACCCCGAGGCAACAGAGGGGAACCCATCTCAGTTGATACCAAGGTATGTTTAGCCTTAAGGATACTAGCTACAGGTACTTTCCAAAGGCCTACTGGGGACATCATGGGGGTCTCACAGGAAGCTGCATCCAGGGTACTCCACCAGTTCCTGGATGCTATGCTACCACATGCCAGTGAGCACATATACTTCCCCAACACCCATGAGGAGAGGACCAGCAATATGCGTCTCTTCCACTATGTAGCAGAATGCCCAGAGGTACTGGGTGCAATAGACTGCACACAGATCCACATCAAAGCAGCACCTGGTGAACAGGGTAGGGTCTACATAAACTGCAAGGGCTTTCCCTCCATACACATTAGCAGGGCTGTCCCAATACACATGAAAACATGTTGCATGTCCACAATATGCAGGGGTCAATGAGGTATGTGTCTTGTGTCTTTCAGCTTTTTCCTGGTTAGGGGTCACCACAGCGGAACTCCGGTCCGCTAATGATTGGTAGTTGATTTATGTGCCGAGTTACCAGCCCTGATGCACAACCTTCAAGGAAGGTATGCCCATTCACACATGTCTCCACGCAGAAGACGCTCTAGCTGAGAATCGAACCAGACAGCATCTTACTGTGAGGTGAAAACGCGTATGTGTGGTTAATACTGTAAGGTCATGGCCAGCATGTTCTCCTGGCTATCATCTTGTAGTGCCCTAGGTACAGTACTGTCTTTGACAGGGCCATGTGCAGATAACTGCAGTGCCAACTATTATGCATGTCAGTTACACTTACTGCTCTGCCACTGACATACCTGGAAGTCGCAGTGCTATGTGGAATATACTACACATATAATGGACTGCTTGAAGGCTGTGTAGCTGAGGTGCTAAGGCTTTTGTGAATATAGTGCTTTTTGGTACTATTGCCAGTGGTTATTTTCAATAATTTTTTTTGTATGTTTGCTGTAACATATAATGGACATGCCTGCACAGTGTAATGCACTCTGTGCCCACACCCATAACTCCCAACCTCTAACAGCAAGATGTCTGGACAAGGGCAGAAATAAAAGTGGAACAAAGGCACAATGATAGGCATGTGTTGTAAATATCGCCCTTACTTACTGAGAAAGTTGGTAGGGTGAGGGTTTTGCATTAGCGGGAATTGTTTGAAGGTTAGGTAGTCTGAAACAGTAATGTCTGTCATTATTTTGTAACATCACTCTTTGATTATATGTAACTAACTTGCAGTAACAACACAAGTTTATGTAGACTGGATGAAACCTCTATCCAAACACCTGGACAATCTGCCCAAAAATTTACATGTGAGAGGTATGGCCACACCAGGATATAACATCTCAAGTTAGAAAGATGCCACATAAGCAGGAGATCCCCAGCCTGTATATCACCAAGTTGCTGGACTGTTAACACAGCATAACACAAACTAAACTGAAAAAAGACTGTAAGAAAAACAAAAAGGTGGATACGTCCAAAACCCAAAGGACCACTTTGTAGGTGAAGATAAAACACTCTAATCTATTAAAATCCAATAATGTCCGTTTATTTTAAGTACAACACACAGGCTTTTTGTCAGTAACACTACCAAGTTCCTTAGAAACGGAAACAGCATCACACAGTCAGAACTTCTATTTATACTAACAACAAAGTAGTCACATGTTCTTTAAGGTCTGCGAGACCGCATTGAATCCCCAAAAAAAAACATACTGAGTGAATAATGACTAATGCACTCCTAAAAAAGGAACCTACAACTTGAGTCATCACTGAATTCTCCAGTATTGATCCTGTGAAACTGTAAATCCCCCGGTGATTAAAAATATAAACTTTGATAAACAGACTTACAATAAATAACCATAATGGTCATATAAACACATGCTCATAAAAACAAAAACATAAGCTGCTATCAGCTTAAAAAAATAACAAGTAGTCTTGACATAAAATATAAAATGGAACGCGGAACATATATCTACTACTGCCCTATATAAACTCCTGGATAAACCATTAATTCTATACTGAACATACTAATAACATAAACAAATATGGCAATAAAAAAAAAATATATGAAAATGTAAAAATGTATGATAAGTCAGAATCGGCTTAAAAAATACCAACAGCCTTTGCATGATAGTTAACATACAATCAGTATGCTATGAATTACTGACCAACCACAGAACAAGTGGAGAAACCTACATATTCAATAGAAAAATACAATCAGGTGTAAACAACTATTAGCTACTCCAAGAAAATGTGTCAGGAAATTCTTAGAATGTAATTCTATGAACATGTAACAGAAAAAACAGAATAAAATAAAATAAATTAAAATAGAATTATAACTACGTGCAACCAAAACTAGAGATACTCTCTGTCAGTCCCTATCACACTGATGATGCATAAGTCTAAAAATTCCTAATCTACACCCCTCAACCCCCTTACAGCTCCCTACATCAAACATACGGGGGTTGCCAGGGAGAAATTGATTTTATAAACTCAACCAATAAATTGACAGTCGTGTACTAACACATGACAACCCAACATGTACAATATGTATGTATTAGACACTGGTACTACTACAGAGTATCGTCGTCTATTCAACCTCTTAAGCTTTAATAGGCATGTTATAGATGACATGCCATTAATGCCAGGAGAATGACAGGCGTCTAACCTAAGTTGTCATGACAATTCTCTACTCTCCAGGACGAGAATGGACCTCCCCTCCCATCTGACTGCACTTGGTCTATAACTAAAAACAGAAATTCATGTTTGGGGTTTTCCACTATATGTTTTGTCAAAGCGTTCTCCAGCTTGCCCTTTCTTATAGCAAACAGATGTTTGTATATGCGCTCTTGTAATTTTCTGTCTGTTTTACCGACATAAAAGGCCAGGCAGAGGGAACACTTGGCTAAATACACAACTTGTGTACTTGTACAATTGTACCTACCTAATATGTTATATTTAGTGCCTCTTATTGCAAATTTAGACCCCGTCTTTATGTTACTACAATAACGGCACATACTACACTTGTACATGCCGTCCCTGCTATTGGGAACCCTGGATTTCTTCTCTAATATACTTTTGAGATTGTGGCCCCTTTTGAACACAATTCTTGGAAATTCTGTCATTTTCTTCTGGCTAAATTCATCCTGTATGACCAAGTTCCAGTTTTTCAAAATAATGAAAATGATCTCCTTTGCATCCATACTGTATGTTAATATAAAACTATTAGACAATGAAGTCCCTAAATCTAATTTCACGTCATAATCGCCCTGACGTGCACTGGTTTGGTTAAGTATGGGTGAATAAAAACCCTTTTCCCTCTTCCTCTGTACCTCTCTCAAGAGATCATTGATCAGATCCTCAGGATACCTTCTATTGAGAAAATGACTCCCCATAAAGATGCATTCTTCTATGAAATCACAGTCTCTAGACACCATTCTAGCAGCTCTAACTAGTTGTCCTTTAATTATAGATCTCTTCTGTGAGAAGGGGTGACAACTGTTGAACTGTACATAACTGTTAGAAAAAGATTCCTTCCGATGAATCTTAGCTATATAGCAACCATTTTTCTTATCTTTCATGAGGTCCACATCTAGATATGCTACCCTATCCAGGGCAAAACTGTAGGTAAACTGGAGAAATTCTGTAGAAGAATTAAACAATTCTAACAATTAATTTTCTACCTCCTCATCTTCTTTCAGGATGATAAATATATCATCCAGGAAACATGTGTACATCAATACCTTGTCTTGGAATAGTGAATTGGATAGAATATACTCTCTCTCCCAATAGGCCATGACCAAATTGGCCATGCTAGCTCCACATGGTGACCCCAGGGGGACTCCTATCAACTGGACAAAATATCTGGTATTAAATGTTACAAAATTACTAGTCAAAATTATGTCTAGCAATTCACTGACCAGTTGTATTTCTTCATCTGGAGCCTTTTCTATGATCATCATGGCTGGGATCCAGTCCAAAGCTATAACAGGCGGGATGGAGGAATACAAATCCTTCACATCTATGGCCATGAAATGGCTATCCACACTATAAGGTATTTGGTTTACCCTAGATAGGAAAGACCAAGAATCCTTAGAAATCTGTGGCTCACTTACCACATATTTTTTCAGTATAGTGTCTACCACTTAAGCACTGGCATAGGTAATGTTACCCCTAGCACTTACCAATGGACGCATAGGTGGATCTAAAGGATTCTTATGAATCTTAGGGGAACCAAATATGATGGGAATTTGGGGGTTGGTAGAGATATAAAGTTTAATACATCTAGATCAATAGTCCCGTTGATAAACATGTCATTAAAGTAGGAAGACACCTTGGACATACCTATATTTAATTCATTCCTAGACACTTCCTGTATGTCTCAGAAGTTAGAATGTCTTCCATTCTCCTGATGTAATCTGACTCGTTCATCACTACCAGACCTCCACCTTTATCTGGTTGCATGACCCTGACTGAGGAGCTATTTAAAGAATCTAATAATAACCTCTGCTCTTTACTAATATTAAACTTACATGCTTGCTTTGAAAGGGGTTGACTAAGAACATGACGTATGTCTAATTCACTTATTTGTTCAAACAGGTTTAAGGAAGGATGTAATGGTGGATTGTACATACTAGACACAAAAAAATCACCTTTGTCTCTAGTTAGGTTACCCAACAGTAACTGAAGATTCTGTTTCCTGACATACAATTTCAGATCAATTATAGATGAAGCTAAATCAGCTCTCTTGGAAGGCACAAATGAAAATCATCTGGCCAAAAGATCCACTAAATCCTTAGCAAAAATAAAATCAGAGAAATTATATATTCTGAAGTCCAGTCCAGTGTTGGAAATAATGTTACATGCACTTGCATCTATTTGACCAATGTTTAAATAGGACTGGGTTAATTTCTCCTGTTCTTGGACTGGTTGCTGGGTTTCCAGCCCTGATTCAAAGGTGAGGACTTGGCTGGATCCCGAAAATTTGCACCCTCACCCTCTTCATTGGGATTGTTTGACTTGTGATGGGCAGCCAACCGTTCACTAAGTCTGACTTGTTCGATTGTATCAATAGACTCTACAGGGAGATTCTCCAACCTGCTGGACCTCGTTCCCCTTCCGAGCCAGCAGTATTAGGGCCATCTGTCTGCAGTGTTCTGGTAGACAAAAAATTACCTTGGGACAAAGGGGGTTTCGGATAAGCCAAATCCTCTTTGTATGCTCTAACATCCCTTTGTAACATTTTAATTTTTGTTGATGTAAGTTTAGAAATGTGTTGATCTATACTGCTGAAAGAACGGTCATAATCGAACCTGTACCTGTGAATGTTTAGATCATTTTTTTTATTTCCCCATCTAATTTGTTAATATCTAAGATCAAACTGTCTGCTGCCAGCTGATAATGTTTACATATTAAATCCAAAAGTTCGAAACCATGCCTATCGAACAATTGGATTAACTCAAGGTGGAAGATAGACCCCTCCTCCAGTCCCGTGGGGTATTGCCAGGACCTGAGGCCTTTGGGTACAACTCTAACTTTTTTGGGGGTTTCAATGTGGTCTTGCAGACCTTAAAGAACATGTGACTACTTTGTTGTTAGTATAAATAGAAGTTCTGACTGCGTGACGCTGTTTCCATTTCTAAGGAAGTTGGTAGTGTTACAGACGAAAAGCCTGTGTGTTGTGCTTAAAATAAACATATGTTATTGGATTTTAATCAATTCAAGTGTTTTATCTTCATCTACAAAGTGGTCCATTGGGTTTTGGAGCATATCCACCTTTTTGTTTTTGTTAACACAGCATGTCATCACTCAGCTGGCTGTAGCCACACCTCACATCTGCCTTGTTGGGCAAGAATGCACATAGCTGCCCCATAATATTGGTCTATCCAGCATATAACTAGTATTCCTCTGGTAAAGCACTGTGATGATCTGAGGATATGTGGCACTAGGTAATGACACAATACATTGCAGTGTCAGACTGCAGAAAAAATGTCTGCTAAACAAACCCAGTACCCCGAGGAAAGTCCTCTATAATCCTGAGAGGTATGGCTGTAGCACACAAAATGCCAAACCAGAGTAGACGTATCTCTGGAATGGAGTCCCACTCTAACTATAGAAGGTGACACTGGGCATGCTCCTACACTTAAAGAATCACAGGACATGTTGGAACCCACCTCGGACTATATGACTGTATTGTGTATAAATGTCTGTGCATACAGACAGCTATGTACACCTTAACTGTTTGTACACACACACATCAGACAGAATTACCCTCAGCTAGCTGTAGGTGGCCCATATGTGATATATCTGCATCTGTTGCATGCGAAACACACACACACATATATATATATATATATATATATATATATATATATATATATATATATATGTGTGTGTGTGTATATATATACAAATAACATATGTCAAGCATGCACGCACATAGATGTAGGGAAGTGAGAGACAGTGATAGAGAGAGAGACACAGGGGGACACAGAGTGAGTCACACACACAGATACCCTAAATAGCATATAGTGAAGCCCTGCTGTGGACAGTGGCATACTAGCTGTAAACAGTTGCACATGTCAGCATAAAAGGTGTGCCCCATTGTGTAATAGTACTGAGGTTGGGGTTATAATATCACATCACCGGCCTGTGTGTGCATGCGTGTCCATAGGTCTAAGTATTAGGAGACTGCTCCCACTCAGTACACTTCACATTGCCCTACTTCAAAGATCTGCTGCTATCATTCACCTTAGAAGTACCATTGGACACCTATCACCCCTATAAGCTCTGTAGCACATGTGATAACTGCGTAACACTATAGTACAAATAACTAGATATGTAAGGGTTCTAATTTCAACACTGGCATCTGTGTATGTGTGTGTGTGTGTGTGTGTGTGTGTGTGTGTGTGTGTGTGTGTGTGTGTGTGTGTGTGTATGAGATAGTTGTGTGTGCGAGAGTGAGGGGGTGTGCATTTGTTTGTTTGTAGGTGAAACAGTTTTAGGCCATTCTCACCCACAACACTTCCCAGTGCCGCACTTTATCAGTCCTACTGATGTATTTCCCCTGTTGAGCACCTTTGGCCAATTGTCAGCTCAGTAAGCTCTGTAGCATGTGTGATAACTGCCTAACACTATAGTAAAATAACTAGATAGGCAGGGGTTCTACTCTCAGATCTGGCAAATGTGTGTGTGGGTATATAATTGTGTGTGTAAGTGTGTATGTTTGTAAGAAGAAGTATTTTGATAACTTTCACACCCAGTGCCCTACTTTATCAGTCCTGCTGATGCCATTCCCCTTCTTAGCAACATTGGCCAGTTGTCAGCCCAGTAAGCTCTATAGTATGTGTGATAACTGGGTAATACTATTGTACAAATAACTAGACAGACAGGGGTTCTACTTTCAAGTCCAGCAAATATGTGTGTGTAAGTGAGTATGTTTGTAGTAAGAAGTATTTTGATAAGTCTCCCACCCAGTTCTCTACTTTATCAGTCCTGCTTATGTCATTTCCCTTATCAGCAGCTTTAGCCAGTTGTCAGCCTAGTAAGCTCAGTAATGCATGCAATAACTGGGTAATGCTATAGTAGAAATA
The DNA here is from genome assembly GCF_019279795.1 of Protopterus annectens. Classification (NCBI taxonomy): domain Eukaryota; kingdom Metazoa; phylum Chordata; order Ceratodontiformes; family Protopteridae; genus Protopterus; species Protopterus annectens. The sequence continues at coordinate 856,852,166 of NC_056729.1, read as the reverse complement.
ACTAGACAGGAAGGAGATCTACTCTCAGTCCAGTAAATGTGTGCATGAGTGTGTAAGTGTGTATGCTTGTAGGAAGAAGTATTTTGATAAGTTCCCCACCCAGTGTCCTACTTTATCTGTCCTGCTTATGTCGTTGCCCTTATCAGCAACTTTGGCTCATTATCAGCCTAGTAAGCTCAATAGCATGTGCGATAACTGCGTAATACTACAATACAAATAACTAGACAGGCAGGGGTTCTACTCTCAGATCCGGCAAATGTGTGTGTGTGTGTGTGTGTGTGTGTGTGTGTGTGTGTGTGTGTGTGTGTGTGTGTGTGTGTGTGTGTGTGTATGATTTGGTGAGAATCATATCCTGTGTGGGTTATACCATGTTGTAGTGTCTACCACCCTGTACACTTCCCATCACCCTACTTTACAAAAGCTGCTGATTTCATTCACCTTAGAAGTACCTTGGTACAAGGTAAAATCATATAAGCTATGTGGCGCATCTAACTATGTAACACTATAGTAGAAATGACTAGATAGGTAGTGGTTCTAATCTCAATACTGGCCACTGTTTGTGTGTGCATGTGTGTGTGTGTGTGTGTGTGTGTGTGTGTGTGTGTGTGTGTGTGTGTGTGTGTGTGTGTGCTTGGGTGAAAATCATACTCTGTGTGGGTTATACCATTTTGAGGTGTGTACCACCCTGTACTCTTCCCATCACCCTACTTTACAAGACCTGCTGATGTCATTCATCTTAGAAGTACTTTGGGACAAAGTGAAATCATGTAAGTTCTGTGGCACGTCTGATACCTGCATAACACTATAGTAGAAATAACTAGATAGTTAGGGGTTCTAATCTCAATACTGGTGACTGTGTGTGTGTTTGGGTGAGAATCATATCATGTGTGAGTTATACCATTTTGATGTGTGCACCATCCATGCCTGTTTACCACCTCCCAATGGCATTACTTTAAATAACATGTTAATGGCATCTGCCTCACATGCAGCATGCTAAACCATTGTACAGGCCATATCAGTCATCTCTACAGATGTCTATGGAATATCCAGATGTTTGCAACCTATATGTGGTCTGTGTCCCCTAACAATTGCCATGTATGTGATGTTGTTGTTGCCAAATAGGTCACAGTTAGTGTAGTGACACATATGCCCACATCAGATATCATACCTGAATGAAACATCATGGTGATACAATGTCTCTTACCCTATCACTTGTCCAGGCTTGTAGAAACAATAGATGACTCCAATTCCTATTTCTGGTGGGTTATCTCACCATCTATGAAGGCATTCACAACATTACATGTTTTAAGAGGTAGTGAGTTATGTCCCATGCATATAATCTATGTGGGACATGTCATGTGTATGTAGCACTATAGTACACTGAAGTGGGTATATAGGTTTACTAATCTGTCTATTGCCAACTGTGTTTGTGTTACTGTATGCACATCCCCTGTGTCAGTCTTTACTGTGTGTATGCAAAGGATATACCATTTTGTCTCCCTGTTCCACCCTGTGAACTCAGGAATACATACCACAAACCTGTCATACACAGTACCATACATACCCTCACCAACTGCATCAAGGTTGAGTGTATGGGAAAGAAATGGCAGGGATAACAGGTGCTGACAGGTGAATCTGTTGTGGTCAATCTAATGGCTAAGCTTGTAAGGGACCTACTGACAGTACTCCAGTAAACATTTCTGCATGTATGAGCCCGTGGTACTACAGAACACTGAAGTGACATGTCTGATGGCTACCTGTCTGTGACAAGGGGTATGTATGCAAGGTCACACTGCCTGACAACAGTGTCCCTCACACACTGTTGCATGCATACACACCAGGTAAATGTACATATAAAGCTGTACCTTGGCTATGAAATGGTCTGTGTATTTCCACTCTACCATACTCTATGTTCCTATTGTCTACAGAGCCACAGACTGCAGACACACAGACACCTGGAACACAAACAGAATATAGCATGTCAGAATATATTCAGTCAGTGGTACTAATAGCAATAATGTATCATGTGTACCCATAACAAATGCAAGCAGACAGCACCTTACACAGTATTACATAGCTACACTGTACTATATTCTCCCTGTGCATCAGACCCTAGTTAGTATGTCCCTGCATCTATGGTATGGATGACAGGGATGTGGCACAGGTACCATCATATGCACAGGGTATGGTGTGGGTTTGCCAGAGGCCTAGGCTGGGCCATACGGTTGACATCATGTGTGTGTGTTTGAAGGGGTATCCTATAGATGGGCCATGCAGAGGTGCTGTGTGTCTGGAGGTGACCTGCCTGTGATACAGATGTGTGAATGAATGTATGCATACAGTCACACCATGTGGCTGCCCTACACAGGGGTATGTTGGACAGCTGTGGACCGTACATGGCAGGGTGTCTAGTTCACCATCTCCAGACATGGACATGGGAACGGGTCCTGCCAGGGGTCCCACTGGCATCACCAGGCCCAAGGCCAGATGCAGTACTGCTTTCTGATTGTGACTACTGTCTAGTGGATCCATGTCTCTGACTGGACCGTCCAGGACCATGTGCCCATAGCCTGCTCCATTGTGATGTGGACAGCAACCCCCCTTTGGTAGAGCTGGTGTCACTGCCACTATGGGAGTGTGAAGGTGCACAGCCCCATAGACTCTCAGCTGATGTTGGTGCTGACCTACATCCATGTACCGATGCCCATCTCCCACCATATGCTCTAGCACAGACATGCCATGGTCGAGGATTGCCAATGTCTCACTCCACCATCTATTCATGACCTCAGTATTTGTTTTTTATCAATTTTTTTTTTTTATTTTTCAAATACATTAGAATGAGTGCCATGGTATTTATACATAACATCTTAAATAACTATGTACACGATTTACATTAGTCTGACACTATAACAGATCTTAATGTATACAGGTACTTTATAAGTATGTCCAATTCATTATCAGAGTGTGTGAGCAATTATTGTATAGTGTCCATCAACGATAAGACTTTCCCCCAAGGGTTGTTGATAAATGGCTTTGTATAAATTCTTAGTTTTATAATTTTAATTTATAATAATGCTGTTGTCTTCAGTAGGCTGTAGAAGTCTTCCAAAGTTGCTATTGTGTTTGTATTCTTGTTATACGCTTCCTTGAAATTGCAAGTATAGTCCATAATAGATACATGTTTGACATATTCAAATGAGGACCTTTGTTCACATTTAATAATAAAAGAGCTTTAGTTAAATAAAATGATTCATTAAATAAAGCTTGTAGAAAGTTATTAATACCATTCCAAAATGGTTTAATTTTAACACAATCAAAGAAAATGTGGTTCCAATCTGCATTGTGTACTTGCTCACATCTCCAACATATTCCTTTTATGGAAGAACTAATTTTACTGATTCTGTGTGGGGATAAGAATGCTCTGTGCAAGCATTTCCAATTAAAAACTTGCCAGTATTGTGTAAAGGATGTATATTTTATGGATAATAAGATATTTGTTTTAATATCTTCAGTCAACTGAATTGAGTGTCCTTTTGTTATCTATTTCCAATATGAGGTTTTGGGGGTTGTTTTATAGTTTATCAATATTTTGTAAAATTTTGAAATACTGTTTCCCATGTCAAAGTCATTATATGTGATTTCATATATGTATTTCATAAATTGATGTATTTCTTTAAATGAAGAATTGTTAATTATTCTATTTAAATCTTGCAAATATGACAGAATTCTCTGTAAAGTTAGCGAGTCCTGTTGTAGAATTTTGTATGTTGTCTTTATTACTTGAATATCTAACATTTTTAGTTTTTTGATACATTGGAGCCAACAAACAAATCCTTTCTGTTCCCAGGAATTAATAATTTCTTTATATATTTTATGTGAAAAGTCCTTTGTGACTATAAATGGTGTTAAAAGATCAAACCAGATTTTTAAATCTATATTTGCATTAATAATTTTCCTAAATGAGTCAATGTTTTAGTGGGTTTAATTATGTTATATTGCATACTAATACATAATATGTGTCATGGCAAGCTGTTTTTATCTGTTATTTGAAATGTTTTTTTGTAAATCAAATTAATTTATTGATATTACAGTTAGTAATTCTTTCCAATTTGCAGAGTAATTTGGACTTATCTCATTGGAGATTGTTTTAGATATTGATGCTTTTATACATGTTTCTATGTCAGGAAAGTTTAATCCTCACGGTTTCCATGGTCTGATATGATGTATTAAAGCTATTGTGTTTCTTTTGGGAAACCATAAAAAATTTATTAGGCATAAATTTATTTCTTTAAGTATATTCCTTTCTGGTAACAGTTGTATTGCCAAGGCTATATACAGGATCTTGGTCAGTAAAACCATTTTTCATTAACTGTAGTATATCTTCAAATGTTAATATTATTTTGTTCCATTTTCCAACAAAGATTTTAATTGTATTGATGACATTATTGTAGTTTTTTGAGAAAACTGCATTACTATCCTTGCATAATTATATTCCTAGAATTTTAAGATAGATTCTTGTTTCCCTATGATGTGATCCCCCTTAGTATGCAGTTCTTTTTTTTATTTAAAAATAAAAATGTTGATTTTGATGTACTGAAATGGAGTCCTGAAGTCATGTGAAATTTGTCAATTAATACATCTAATTGTTCTAATGTCTCTTTTGTATTAGATAATGTTAGTAATATGTCATCAGCAAATAGCATTACTTTAGAATCGCATTGTTCATAAACATGCTATTCTTTTGATTTTTATATTGTTAGAAATTGAATCTGCCAATATTTCAATAGACAGACCAAATAGAATTGGTGACATGGGACATCCTTGTTTAGTGCCTTTTGTTATATTTATAGATTCAGAGGTAAAAGGACCTAACTTGACATATGCTAAATTATTTGTATATATATTCTTTAGGAGATGAACAAAGGATGCAGGAAATTCAAATAACATTAGGATTTTTAATAAATAGTTCCAATTTAGTGAATCATTAATAACACTACTGTTTTAACTTGTCATAAATGACATACACTATATTGAACATCAAGGGGAAGCATGATGATTTTCTCAACTTAGTAAATGTGCATAACAAATGCATAACAAGTCATATAATTGCATTAACTTGAATTGTGGTTTTGTAACCCATCTTGACCATACATAATACTTAAGCTGTTACCAAGGTAACTAATGTTTTATACATGACATCAAACTGACAAAGTTGTTCAAGTGAAACAATAGAAGCCTGAACTAGAAATGCCACAGAATGTAACAATCACATTCTGAACAAATAGTATTGAATTGACAATAATCACTCAGTTTAACCTTTACTGGTTATACAAAATAGAATGCTGCCATTTAAATCTAAAAACTTTCAGTATATGCCATAAAATGGCAATTTATGAATATGGAAAGGGAACATGTAATAATTAATCAAAATAAGTGAATGTGTTGTTTTTAACCTATAATTTCATTCATTTTATAATAAGAAATGACATATATGAAAATATATAATATAATATAATAAGTAGTAGAAAAAATACTAGCTAATGACACATATAAAGAAGTATCTATTAATGAGGTCAACACTGCATATAGAATGATTAAAGGCTATTATAGCGACCTATTTATGGATGGCTACATTGATATACACAGTTACCAATACATCACCATTAACTGGCCAAAGATCCCTGTTATGTTTGCAACACCAAAAATACATAAAAACATTTTAGACCCCCCGTTTAGACCATTAATATACGGATGAAATTCTATTACATACGGATCAGCTAAACTAGTAGACAACATCTTGAAAAAATATTTAGCGACTGAAGTTCAAGTATGTAAAGACTCATGGTCTTTTCTGAAAAATTTTGACAACATTGTACTCAGAGAAGACCAAAATTTCGTCACTATTGACGTTATCGACTTATACACGTCAATCCCTCATTTGGAAGCCATAGAATGGGTAAACCTATTTTTAATTAAAAAAGGAGCCCCAGCTAATGAAATCTTTGCAGTAACAACATTACTTGACATAATTTTGACAAACAACTTTTTTACATTTAATAACAAGCTATACTTGCAAAAATGTGGTGTTGCAATGGGATCACCCTGTGGGGCCAGTTTAGCGAATACAGTTATGGCTTACTGGGAAGATCAATATATATTTAGGAATATTGAATGGGCACCCTGTATCAAGTACTATACCCACTTCCTTGACAACATTTTTATTCTATTTGGAGGAGACAATAGTAAAGCAGAAAAACTTTTACATTACCTTAATAATACTATAGAGTTCTTTAAATTCACATCCAATTTTCAAAAGCATTCTATTGATTACTTGGATGTGAACTTATCTAAAGACCATATTAATAACCAATATTTCTCTAAGATACATAGGAAAGCAACTTTCTGCAACTCGTACCTCCATTATACTAGCCTTCATCCGACCACCCAAAAGAAAGCTATTGTAAAAGGTCAGCTAATTCGAGCAGCTCGTATGACTACCTATATTAGTGACTTTGAGCTTGAATGCGACTTACTTACAAACTTTTTTTGTGAGAGAGGCTACCCTTGTGATTTTGTAGATGATATAGTTCAGGAAGTGAGATTTAAAAGAAATAATGGTATTATACTTCCTATTCTCAACCAGCTTGTTGACAGAGGAGTAGATTTAGACAGTAGGGAAAACCAGGACAACCTATTTGAAGAAGTAGAAATTCTAGAAAAAGTAACAGAACCTAACAATGCTTTTAAACTCAGTTTTATAACTACATACAATTTGGATAGTGACATTATTAAAAAATTACTATTTAAAAATTGGAGTTTGATCCAACAAGATAGGAGCATTTCTAATAAACTAGTTGAAGTTCCTAGGATTGTATATAGTAGAGGTAACAATATGAAAAACATTTTAGAAGGCAACAACATGAACAATTTTAGTAGGAAGAGAGGTATGACAATCTGTGAAAGTTGCAATATGTGCAAACATATGTGTAGTGGAGAACATACAACTATTAACAACAAAAAATACAAAGTTAAATATAAATTAAACTGTTACTCTAAACTTATAGTGTATGTGGCTTCATGTACACTATGCCCAGCTTTCTACATAGGAAAGACTGAGAGGCATTTCAAAGAAAGAGTATACGAACACACATATGCTATTCAAAACAAAAAAGTAGAAAATGCCTTAGTTAAACATATTTTAGCCAATCCAGGCCACAATTTTAAATTTATGGCACTAGACTAGATCCAGACCAACATCAGGGGTGGACCTTATAATCTGCTTTTAGAAGAACGAGAATTGACCTGGCAATGGCGTACTAACGCATTTGTCTACCCAGGTTTAAATGACCATTGTAATATTAGTTGTTTATTAAAGCTAAGGAGCTTGAATAGGAAATAATAAACTAACACCTTTATCTATGTCATAGCTTTATTTACTTAATATTATAATAAATTACTAATTCTACTTTCAACTTTAAACAACCTTTCTTTCTTCTCTCTTACCTCTTAGTGTAATGATAAGCACGACATACATACCCAATCACGTGTAGTGGCTTACCATACATGATAGAAAGGCTACTTTATTTGTATTATATGGATCTGTCTTATATTCTACCTTATTACACTTATATTTTGAGAGGTTTACACGTAAAACAAATTTAAAATTTAAAATTTAATAATTAATAATTAATTTATTAATTTATTCATTAATTTGATAACTTAAATATATATTTATATATTTTTTCTATATAAAAACATTTTTATATACATTTTTATATATATAAAAACATTTTTATATGTATTTTTATATGTATTTTTTATATTTATTTTAAAACTTTCCAAAATATATTTAGTAAAACAAGGTTTAACTAGTCAGAACTGTTTACATACACAATTGTGTATTGTTTGATGATTTTTGTGAAGCGTTGTCCAAGCTCTTCCTAATGTAATACACATAATATAAAAACATAAAATATATATAAAGAAGGATACTTTTATACGACTTTTTATTTAACAAGTTTTATACTTTGAAATATATTTGTTGAATGTTTGTTATTTGAATGGTGTGAATAGAACCACTTTGTGAGGGAGCACACTTCAGTATAAAGCTCTAGTAGACTGCTTGCCTTTATTGACAACTGTGGTTTTTGTTCAATTGCATCGTATTATACATATATACACATATACATTTTTTTATATATATACTTTTTTAGGCTTTCTTTTTTATACATACATACATATATACTTATTAGGGTTATTTGCGAGTTGATTTAGTGTATGTTTTAGAAATAAATATAAGTTTTTTTAGTAAAACATTTACTTATAAGCATGTATATATATTTTACATATATCTCTAAATGTACACTACTAGCTGCTTTATTTCTTTATGTAACTCCATCACTTTAACCCGTAATTGATGTATAAACCATGTGGGTTTAGTGATGAGGGTATAAATTTCTAATTAGACCAAGTGTTAATTGTCTGAAGAAGTTGCTCACACTGTGAGCGACGAAAAGCGCTTTACGTTTATCCTGTGAATAAACTCTGCGTGTTTTAGTCTTCGTGACTTGTTGGATATCCTTTTTATCGTGGACGTGGTTTGTCTCATTATCTGGTTTGGAAATTCAAATAACATTAGGATTTTTAATAAATAGTTCCAATTTAGTGAATCATTAATAACACTACTGTTTTAACTTGTCATAAATGACATACACTATATTGAACATCAAGGGGAAGCATGATGATTTTCTCAACTTAGTAAATGTGCATAACAAATGCATAACAAGTCATATAATTGCATTAACTTGAATTGTGGTTTTGTAACCCATCTTGACCATACATAATACTTAAGCTGTTACCAAGGTAACTAATGTTTTATACATGACATCAAACTGACAAAGTTGTTCAAGTGAAACAATAGAAGCCTGAACTAGAAATGCCACAGAATGTAACAATCACATTCTGAACAAATAGTATTAAATTGACAATAATCACTCAGTTTAACCTTTACTGGTTATACAAAATAGAATGCTGCCATTTAAATCTAAAAACTTTCAGTATATGCCATAAAATGGCAATTTATGAATATGGAAAGGGAACATGTAATAATTAATCAAAATAAGTGAATGTGTTGTTTTTAACCTATAATTTCATTCATTTTATAATAAGAAATGATATATATGAAAATCCTTATGTGTAAGAAATGGGTAGAAGAGGGATGCACTGATAATTAAAATGCACTAACTTTCAACGTTCACATAAAACAAACTTAATGCTTTAAGTAAGTTAGCAACAAACAAAGTGATTACTTAAATGCTGACAAACAATGATATATAACTTCTGATATATCCAGTAAAATACATTGTATTATAAACATTAGGTATATATATTATTACCATTTATTTATATTAAGTATTATGTTTTGGAAGACTTCATCAATAAGGGTAAATATATTAAATAACTGTGTGCTATAATCTTTTTTTGAGGTTTTGTATATGATACATCCTACTTTACTATGATTGAATTTCTTGTCATCTATCTTTCATGTAAATATTAATTGCTTATACAATAAGTAGACATTTATATTGTATTAGAATTATGTCTAATCTACAATAGTACTATATCTGTTAAAAATAATATAAATATTGCTTATTCCTATTACAAATATTCTCCATATGATAGTTCAATTTATGGAGCTCAGATGTTCTGGATTGTCATGGTATGAGTGATAATCTGATGGACTTAGGTTTATCCATCAGATTAGGAATGATTTTTATTCCATGGCTAGTGTTGATCTTAGTTTTGTTAACATTTATTAATTTAAATTAGTTATTTCACAAAAACATTTTTTGTATGCCTGACCAAAACATTACTTCATTGGTAAACACTCAAAGTATAAAACTGATAATTTTCTTTAAAAGCTCAAACATATACGTTATAGTTATCAGAGGAAAATGTTTAATAGTCACAATAAAACCAAAAATACACAGTCTAAATAACCTAAGATGGATTTAACTTTATTTTTAAATACCAATGGCTTAAACAATCCTAGCAAGAGATCAAATCTACAGAAATATTTAAAACTGAACAAAGCACACATTGTCTTCCTTCAAGAAACTCACTTCAAAACAAATGACAATTGCAAATGGAGTCCTAAGGAATATATGATATTGGCACAATCCAGTTATAAGACAAAGACAAAAGAAGTAACAATTTTATGGAAAACAAATGTGATTAACCCAGAAATCATTTATAAGTATGAAGATAAAGAAGCCCTTATGGCATTAGTAATAGTTAAATATAATAACAGAATATGGACCCTAGCCAAGCGATACTGGTTCCCAGGCATTGGAACAGGAATTGTTAAAAAAACAGGCAACTTAATATTAGGAGGTGATTTTAAATGTATATTTAATATTTCTGAAACTACAAATAAAAGACCACTGCGTACATCTGCTGTATCAAAAGCTTTAAACAAATGGGTAGAATAATTTTATCTTGTAGATGCTTTCAAATTTAAAAAAGATAAATCTTTGTTGTTTTCCCATCCAGATCACAGATTTGGTACCCAAACTAAAATAGATAAAATATTTGCTGACCAATACTTACACTATAAAATCATTAATTTCTCAATCACTCCCTGCCCCTTTTCAGACCACAATTTATTGATACTAAAACTTCAAAATGGGTACAAACCATTAATCTTTAACTGCAAAATTCCAGCATATATAACTAAAATTAAAAAGTTCAAACCCTGGTTATTATCTAAATTACAATTCTTCTTAAATATTAATTACACCACAGAGATAAATAAAATAATTATATGGGACTCATTAAAAGCTTACATATGGTAAAACCTTAACTTGGTATAAGAAAAAAAATCAGAGAATGGGATTCTGAATTATTAGATCTACAATCCAAACTTTAGTCAGTAAAAGCTAAAAAAATCAAAATGATTTGGAGATTAAAAAAAGGTAGAAGTATTAAACAATAAGTAAAATGAAATTCTAAAACATAAAACTAGTTTAGCTTTAGAAAAACAAAAAAATAATACCTTGGCCACTTCTTCCAAATATCTACATAATTTATCCACAAGAATCAAAATACAATCAAAAGCTAATAACATTAAAGGTATCGTCCATGAAAAGAAAGGGAAAAATGTCTTGAATATAAGTGACATTCTTGATGCCAATAGAAATCACTATATGGAACATTTCCAAAAAGAAAATATACATAGACACAATTACAAGTAAGATTGTAACTCACAATTAATCCCTAGCAGGGACTCACAGTTGTCATGGACAGATGCAATTACAAGTAAGATTGGATACATAGCACTGTGATGTAGTTAGATGTTATGATATTTACTTATTTTGCTATGATAATTTCTGATTATGCTATTGTTTTATAACTTAATCCAGGTTGGTACATGGGCATAGCCAGTTCAATTTGAGATACTGTTTGAGTTTTTTTTTTGAAGACACTTTTGGATGATTGTAGGGTTATATAGTTTGGCAAGGCATTCCAGGTTTTGCCAACAAAGTTGGTGAACAGGGATTCACCAGCTGAGTCATTAGCTTTGTGGGTTTGGACCAGTAATTTGCTGGCTGACCGTAGGGATCTCAGGTTGCTATATGTCTTAATAATACTTATAAGAGAGGGGGTATCTTTAGGGTGGTACAGAACTTTGTACGCTATTAGGAGTTGATTGAATTGAATTAAGCTGGGCAGTTCTAACCATTCTAGTTGTTTCAGGTTCTGGCAGTGATGGGTTCTATAGGTGGAGCCAGTGGCTAATCTGGCAATATGGTTGAAGGTATGGGACAGCTTACTTAGTTTGGTTTTATTGAGGTTTGAGAGTACAGGTGAGGCATATAAAAGAGTAGAGAGTAGGTGTGATCAGGTGATTTCAGTCCTAGCCAGTGGAGTTAAGAGTGTCTTGTTTCTATACAGTGATCCAAGCTTCTTATTGATGATCTGTATGGTTTTGTTGACCTGTAGGTCAAATTTGAGATTATTGTCTATGATAACCCCTAGAAGTTTAGTGTGTTGATGGGGAGATAGTGGTGCCATTGTTAGACATGACAGAGAATGAAAGTGTGTCAGATCTACTAGTGGGGGTGAAGAGTAGAAGTTTAGTTTTATTCGGGTTCAGTAGTAGGCGTTGGTTGGTGAGCCAGTCCACAATAGTGTTAAATATATTTTGGGTTAAGATTTGTAGTTCGGATGGGGAGATGGCTGAACAGATGAGAGTGGAATCATCTGCATATTGAATACAGGTAGATTTAGGGATAGCAGTGTGAAGATTATTGATAAAAATATAGAAGAGTAGTTGGCCTAGTATGGAGCCTTGAGGGACACCAAGTGTGAGAGATAGCTGACTGGAGAGTTTGCCCTACCATAGTACCACCTGTTGCCTACCAGTTAGGTAGGACTGGAACCACTGGATAGTGTGCATGCTGAGGGAAATAGATTTTAGAGAAAGAATAAGAAGTTCATGGTTGACCATGTCAAAGGCTTTTGATAGGTCAAGGAAGAGGGAGGAGGTTAGCCTATTGTCATTTCTGTTATTGTTTATGGCATTAGTAAAGGAAAGGAGGGCTAAGGCGGTGCTGTGGTATGGTCTGAAGGGAGTTGGTTAGTAAGTTATTCTGTGTAAGGTATTGCATTAGTTGCTTGTGTACACATTTCTCCATTATTTTTGCTAGTGGGGAAAGAATGGCAATGGGTCTATAGTTGGACATGTCTATTGAGCTACCACCTTTATGGAGTGTGATGACGTGGGATATTTTCCAGAGGGAGGGGATAGCGTTTTCAGATAAGGTTCTGTTGATAAGGATAGATATGGTATATGCAATGGCATCTGCAGCTATTTGTAGGTACTCTGCAGGGAGGAGGTCAGCAGCGAGGGTGGTAGGTTTTATTTTTTTAGGAGAATTTTGATAAAATTAGTGGATATTGGTCAGAGGCTAAATTTGGGGTGATTCGTGGATAATTTAGGCGTGTGGTTTAAGTTTGTGGCGGTTAGGTGATTTGCTAGGTATCGGATTGTTTCGGTGAAAAAGTTACTATAAGCGCTAGCTATGGTCTCTGGGGAACTATGGGTATGGTTAGCCAGGGTTGGGGTGGTAGAATGTCATAGAAGAAGTAGTTGATTTAAGCCTGCCCAGAACTTTTGGGGGTTGTATTGGTGTTTTTGTATGAGATTATGGTAGAAGCTTTTTTTATCCAGTAAAAAAGATTTTTTTGTGTCATTCCTGAGTTGACGATATTTTAGATGGTCAAGTGGGGCTTTGGTTGTTCTCCAGCTGGCCCAGGCTCTGTTTCTAGCTTTGATTTTAGATTTGGTCTCTTTTGTGAGCCATGGTGCTGTGTTTGATCTAGATTTTAATGTACGTGCTGTAGCATGGGAATCACGGATACATAGGAATTTAGTGTTAAAATGAGCTACAGCCTCTTCTAATGGTAGATTTTTTAGTTTTGACCAGTCAACTGTTTGTAGTTTGTTTAGGAATATTTGCAGTGTCAAGTTTTTTTCTGTTTCTCACTGTTTTATATTTGGTCTGGTGAGGGATTCCTACCTTATGTTTTATGATATAGGTTAGAAATTGGTCGCTAAGGTTGTCAGGGGGAATGCCAGCAGTAGACAGTTGGGGTTGGTTGTTAACTAGGATCCAGTCCAGGATACTTTCCCTGTTGGTCAGTTTGATTATCCTAGTGGGAGAGGTTATGATCTGTTTAAACCCAGATAAGTTTATAGGGGTGAGGGGGGTTCAGAGGAGCAGGGGTGCCAGTCGGAGTTAAAGTCACAAAGAACTATGGTTACTTGGGGATAAGTAGTGGATAACCAGTACAGGATATCCTCTAGGGTATTTAAGTTGTTGTCTGGTGGAATGTATCCACAGACGATGTTTAAACATTTGTACTGGTTAATCTGTAATTTGGTTATGAGGAGTTCAGCATTGTTGAATTGGGGTGGTTGACTAGTGTCTCTATTAACAGTTAGATTGTTTTTGTAAAGGACTGCTTTCCTACCCCCTTTCTTAGTAGCATGATCTAACAGGTGTATATTATATCCTGGGGGTAGTATCTCATTGTTGGTAGTACTAGGTTTTAGCCAAGTTTCAGTAAGACACATAATGTCTGGTGAGTGGGTTGCTAGGAGGGCGTGTAGGTTGAGAATCCTATTGTTAATGTTGTTGTTGTGTCTTTCGACTTTTTCCCAGTTAGGGGTCACCACAGCGGAACTCCGGTCCGCTAATGATTGGTAGTTGATTTTTACATGCCGAGTTACCAACCCTGATGCACAACCTTCAACAAAGGTACTCCCATTCACGCATGTCAACACGCAGAAGATGCTCTGAGAATCGAACCGGACAGCATCGTACTGTGAGGCGATAACGCTACCGCAGCACCACCACCGCAGTCTATTGTTAATACTTCTAATATTTTGGTGAAATGCTAGGAGGGAACTAGTGGGAGTAAAAAGGGGTAGCTTGACTGTGAGGGTTGTGGTAGGGGAGTGGAAGTTATTGGGTGTGGGTGGGCCAGGGTTAGGAGGAATATCCCCATGTGTTATAAGGTTATAGTGACAGGATATTCTAAGCTTTAGGAGTTTGTTTATTAGTTTTATATAGTCTTTGTCTTTAGGATTTATTTTTCTGGTTTTACAGGGGTGATATATTATTGAGGGTTGTATATTCAGTTTGCTGGGGATGGCACAGTGTTTGGTGTTATTTGTGTAGTCATGGCTGTCTGACCTTGTGAGTAGTGAATACCATGGTCAAGTATTTGTTCGTTGGCAGTAAGATAGTAAAACAGAAACAGTATAAGCATAAGGGTAATTAGTATTTTTTTACTTGTTTGCATTTTGTTAGGGGGGGGGGGGGCCAAATTTGATGGTTGATTGTGCTAACAGGGTGTGGAAGAATGGAAGAGAAGAAAAATGGGTATGGGGAGGGCTGTTCAATGACTGGATCTTAGTATGAGGGGAGTGGCTGAGCATGGTTTAAATGTAGAAATAGTGGGGGCGGGTGAGAATTGGTGGCAGGGAGGGGAGCAGAGTGAGCCCGAGCACAGCGAGGGCAAGTGGAATGGGGCTAACACTGATTCCAAGTATTTCCCTGGGCTTATGGTATGTTAAGGTAACATTTTGGCTGTAGTTAGATTTGTTTCTTTTTACACCAAATTTTTAGGCTATTTTTAATCTATAGGTTATACACTTGCAGGATAAATTAATAGCTGTAGGGTATAATTTTCTGGGCTATGTGAGGGAGTGCAGGGTGAAATTACTGTTGTAGCAGTTTAACCTGTTTGAGGAAAAATGGGGGTGGGGGAAGAGAGAAGGCAGTAGGAGTGGTTAGACGGATACTTTGATTGACTCAAGACACCACACCAGAGGTAAGTTTAATGCAAGGACCTAAAACCTGCACTCAGCACTTAATGTTATTTATGTTTAGCAGGAAAGACAGACCAACAGTATACACTTTTTAAGGATTTTTACAAGGGTTACTTGTTCAATGTCAGACAAGTCAAACTTTGATACAGGAAATCTATGTTTGTGTAGAAAGCCAAAAAGTTACAAGGTATACCTGTAAAAAGTAGGGTCAGAGACACTAATGTAAGAGTCAGTGTACTTTATTTACACACTAATGTAAGAGTCAGTGTACTTTATTTACAGGGGAAGGAGGTAAACACTCAAATGGCTGACCAAAATAGTGACTCAATTGCTGGGAGAAAAACAGTTTTTTCTTGAGAGAGTGGTAGCCAAATTGCAATCCTGTAGACACCGTTATGCAGCAGCTGCAGTATGCTAGTGGACGTAACTAGAAAAAGAGAGAAGCAGAGATTCTAGGGTAAGCATTAAGGCAGCAACAGGCAGTTATTTTAAAATAGTACATTGAGAAAGGTTGGGGGGGGGTAAAGTAGCACACTTCAAAGTGGACTAGGATGTATAGCTAAGAAAACTTAGCAAGAGAGCAATGCAGTAAATAAACACTTGCCAGATTTACAGATATACCAGAAAAACTAAATCAATCATTCACAATTGTACAAGTGGAAAGTTGTCAGTACAAGCATTTCAGGTATTGCTAACACAAGTTATTCAGGTCATAAAAGCACTTATTCAATGTGTGTGAGCAATTTAAACATTAAAAACATATGCAGCAAGTAGTAGCTCTGATTATAACTTTCTCTAGGTACAGGTTCAGTTTAAACACAACTATTACCACAGAAATTCACTTAAGTCACTAGCTACCTATAGAGCTTCTGCAACATAAATTGGGCAGGCTGTACAGTATCAGAATTTAGCATCAGGTCATTCAGTTACACACAAAAACAATACAAAATCCATACAATGAAGATACTTACACTGTGGGTCACATCAGGTCAGCTAAGGGGGGAAGAGAAAGGGAAATCCTAAGCACCTAGATTTGAAAATGATGCCTGTACTAAGTTGTAGCAGTTTAACCTGTTTGAGGAAAAATGGGGGTTGGAGATGAATGAAGGCAGTAGGAGTGGTTAAGGGCTAACACTTCTTCTTTCGGCTTTTCCCAGTTAGGGGTCGCCACAGCGGATCACCTTGTCCGCACATTGAATGGCAGTGGAGTTTTACGGTGTCGAGTTGCCAGCCCGGCGCCCAACCTTCCACAGAAGGCACACTCACACGCACACCTAGGGCCAATTTAGAGTGTCCAATCCACCTACAGCATGTCTTTGGGATGTGGGAGGAAACCGGAGCACCCGGAGGAGACCCACACGACCACAGGGAGGACATGCAGACTCCGCACAGAAGGCACCCCAGCCGAGGATCAAACCGGAGAACCTCTTGCTGTGAGGCGGCAATGCTAACCACTGCACCACCGTGGCCGCCCTGGTTAAGGGCTAACACTAACTCCAAGTATTTCCCTGGGCTTATGGTATGTTAAGGTAATGTTTTGGCTGTATTTAGATTTGTTTCTTTTTACACCAAATTTTAAGGCTATTTTTAATCTATAGGTTATACACTTGCAGGATAAATTAATAGCTGCAGGGTATAATTTTCTGGGCTATGTGAGGGAGTGCAGGGTGAAATTACTGTTGCAACAGTTTAACCTGTTTGAGGAAAAATGGGGGTGGGGGAAGAGAGAAGGAAGAAAGAGTGGTTAGAGGGGGACCTTGATTGACATAAGACACCACACCAGAGGTAAGTTTAATGAAAGGTCCTAAAACCTGCACTCAGCACATAATGTTATTTATGTTTAGCAGGAAAGATAGACCAACAGTATACACTTTTTGAAGATTTTTACGAGGGTTACTTGTTCAATGTCAGACAAGTAAAACTTGGATACAGGACATCTATGTTTGTGTAGAAAGCCAGAAAGGTACAAGGTATACCTGTCAAAATTAGGGTCAGAGACACTAATGTAAGAGTCAGTGCACTTTAGTTACAGGTGAAGGAGGTAAACACTCAAATAGAAAAGAGCCCTATGGGGACCAAAATAGTGACTCACTTAGTTACACAGCACAGTAAGAGTAAGCTTAACAAATGTTTTTATATGTGTAACCTACTCTGTTTAATTGCTGGGAGAAAAAACATTTTTGTTGAGAGAGTGGTAGCCAAATTGTAATCCTGTAGACACCGTTATGCAGCAGCTGCAGTATGCTAGTGGAGGTAATCTGTTTAATTGCTGGGAGAAAAACATTTTTTGTTGAGAGAGTGGTAGCCAGATTGCAATCCTGTTGACAATATTAATTAAAAGAATGAAAATACCACTATCCAAAACAATAAATAATGATCAAACTGGATTTATATATCATAGACACACACACACATGACAATATTAAAAGGATAATTTCTCTTATAGATTATGCTAATAAAGAAAATAAACACCGATAATTGGCTTAGATATAGAGAAAGCCTTTGATTCCCTAAATTGGGACTTTATTTAAAGTCCTGAGGCTATTTGAATTTCCTAAATCCTTTGTTGATCTCCTGAAGACTATATATACAAATAGTGTATAACAAAAAATATAAATAGCAGCTCCCAGCAGAGCGAACACCTCACAAGTTGTAATAAGAATTAGAAAACAAATGATGAATAAATAACCTGAGAGGTGACCATGGAACTATCCAAGCGCCAGGTTATTCAGGCATTGTTGAAAGATATATAGTCCAACAAAAATACTAAATGAAATGCCAATGATTATCTTAAAATGGAGTATTTTATTGCAGCATGCTATAGGTAAGCGCTTTCACTAAGGCTTCGTCAGACCGTTAAAATTCAAAAAGCAATCAATTAAGCGGTTATATATACTAGTTAATCACATGCAAAGTCAGCTGGTATAATCAATTCAACATTTAAAGATACATCCTAGTCTTCATTTTAAAAACTTCA
Source organism: Protopterus annectens (assembly GCF_019279795.1). Classification (NCBI taxonomy): domain Eukaryota; kingdom Metazoa; phylum Chordata; order Ceratodontiformes; family Protopteridae; genus Protopterus; species Protopterus annectens. Next base: position 856,833,792 of record NC_056729.1, on the reverse strand, counting down.
TTACTTACAAAACCATTTCTACTAACTCGGTATAATAGGGTTCGACTGCAATATGTAAATGAAATTTGCACTAGTCCTACATAAAGAATAGAGTTAAGTTAGGTATTCAAATTTATATGTTCACAAGAGAGAATGCAAAGCTTGCAAAGATGTTCTGTGTCTACAAACTATAATCACTGCTACCAATAATGTATTTAAAGAATTCAAAGCTTGCAAAGATGTTCCGTGTCTACAAACTATATTCACTACTACCAATAATGTGTTTACAGTATTAAACTGTCATTGACCCTACAATACATTTCATAAAAATTGATCGAATACATCGGTCATTGCATATAAATATTGCAAACTGACTAAAAAATTCTTTAAAAGGAATTTTTCAGAAATTGTTCAAAAAAGCATTTTTCATTATAAACCACTATCTTAAAACCAATTATTAGACTTTGAAAGCATAACATCCATCTACACTTTAAAAATTAAGGATGCCACGACCTACTAAATAAATGGTCCATACGCTAAATAATCAAGCGTCACATAAAATAAACAAAAACAATAACAATGTTGCATTTACATCAGTAAAAACAACCTAATGTAAAACACTGCATCCGTTACTACTAGGCAAATAGCATACACCATTAAAGGAAAAAACTGTATTATTAATCGCATTTACTCACCTACATATCACAACTACAAGGAAATAAAGGGCAGAGAGAATACACATACTTAAATATAGAACATTCATTCTCATCAACATATAACTATGAAAATACTAAATGAATATAATAATATATTATTAATCACCCTTACTCATCTATACATCGTGTTTGCAAGAAGTGGACAGCAAAGAAAGTATAAACACTTGAATAGAATGCATACGTATCAACACATGACCATAGAGACTTGTAGCAGGTTCGAATGACACCTATTCAATATATATCTAATATCAAGGTTAAGGAAAAGACTTTACTATGTGTTTGGATAATTTCTGCTATATATTTCTATCTGTGAATGTACCATAAGTGGAGTAACATAAACGATTATATCTTGAATAACAAATAATCAAAATATGTTCATATTATTTAATTTTACCTATTTAACTAAACTAAAAATTCTTCTAAAGTAATTAATCAAATAAATATATCGTACTATGTAACGAAACAGAATACATAGAATATGTTACACTATTTAAATTACTACTAATTATTAATTAGAATCATGCCACTATTGTTCTCAACGGACTCGTAACATAGATGTCATTAAGACTAGATGTCTGTTGTTACAAATGCAGATAAATAATTAAAAATGAAAAATTAATAAATATATATTATGTGTTAGAAAATGTATACATAAATTACTTATAGCACTGGTATAAATATATGCAACAATAGCCTCTAGGGTTATTGTAGTGCTATAGGAGTGTAATTAAATTTTGTTTATAGTTGAATATGTTAATATTAAAAAATAATAATAATAACACATAATTATGTTATAAAAAACTTTCATAAATAATTATCAAATTATATAATTGATCCCATGAAATATTGTATGAAACCTACTGGTAAACCACATTAATAAAAATAATTAAGCACATTATAAACAATATTCAAACCCATATACAATTACTTAACCTTGATACGTCTGGCTTTTAATACAGGTTTTATTGAAGCTCGTTCATTCAAACCTCTTCCTTTGTCCACCCTTAATCTCATAATCCGATTGATCTCTTTTGTTTCACTATGGTTGCGTATGTTACCTTCTCTAATGGAAGGTTGAATAGCATCAACAGCCATGAAGGTGAACGTATGTTCCTTACGCTTAGAATCCACATGTTTAGCCAAAGCATTAATAAGGTATCGAATCCTAATGGCATATAGATGTTCACATATTCTTATACGAAAGGGCCTGTCTGTTTTGCCAATATAAAAGCTTTGGCATTGCTGACATGTAGCTAAATAAACTATATGACTAGTATCACAGTCTGCCGATACATTAAATCTAAAACATTGGCCAGTATCTGGGTGTTTAAAACTATTTGCTGTTTCTATAAAAGAGCAATAGTTCAATTTGCCACATGGGTGTGTGCCATTAAATGGCCTATTGATTGTCTTGGATCTATTATTACATAATAGTCTTTTGAGATTAGGCTTATTCTTATATAAGAAACAAGGTTTCTCTCCCAATATTTTTAATATGTCTTCATCCATAGTAAGAATACGCCAATGGTTATTTATTAATTCTCTAATCTCTTGCACATCACCTGTATAAAACATTGGTATCTTAGCAGAGTGTGATACATTGTCCATATCTGGCTCCATCCATTTAGGTTGTACAGAGAAATAGGGTGCTGCTCTTTCTTTCCTCAGTACATTAATATTCTCTAACTCTCTAAATATCTCATCTTCTTTATAGGCACAATTCAAAAGACTATTTTTAAATAAGTTCATCTCTTGTTGATAACCACTATCAGTCGCATTAAGGCAAGAGATGCACATGCTTTGTCCTTTAATAATATTTTTAAAAACATAATTCGGATGCATGCTATGTTGGTGGAGATACGAATTCCTATAGCATTGTTTCCTAAACACCCCGGTGTTGATATATGTACCCATGACTCTTTCCACAAAGACATCCAAAAACTCAATTTTTGTTTTAGAGAAATGAGAAGTGAATTTTAGGTAGGCAGTCATATTATTAATATGAATAAGATAATCTCCCAGTTCCTCAATGCTATCATCCCAAATGAGATAAACGCCGTCCACAAAACGACAATAAAAATAGACTTTGTCTTTATGCAAGTGATGGATAAATAATTGTTCTTCCTCCCATGCAGCTAAAAACATGTTGGCATAGCTATTGGCACAAGGTGTACATATAGCCATGCCATCACGTTGAATGTATATGTTAGACTCAAATGTAAATACATTGTTTTCCAAAATAATTTCCAACAATAAACAGATAAGATCTATGTGTTTATCTGTATATTCACTGTGTTTAGTCAAATAGTTTTTTATTGTCAATAGCCCTATATCATTGGTATTACAGTAAATAGAGATTGAATATCTAAAGTAACAAAGATCATGTCTTGACTTAAGTGAGTTTCTCTACTAAATTTGTATAAATCTAGTAAAAATTGTTTAGTATCCTTTAAGATATACTGTTTTTTTGTCTATTACTGGCCTCAGATGTTTTTCGACATATATAGAAAAAGATTCAGTGGACCATCCTCCACCTGAGACTATCGGTCTCATTTGGGGATTAACTCCATCTTTATGAATTTTAGGAATACCTTGTATGTTGGGGATGGTGGGAAAATCCACTTGCAAAAATCTTGCCAGTTCATTATCGATGTTACTATAATTAACCAGTTCTTGTATTGTGTTATTTATTTCATATTTAATCTCATCTATTCTATGTTTAGAGATAATTTTATAAAATTTTTCATCATTAAGCATATTAGTCTTAGCATGGTTATATTGGTCTCTATCCATTACTACTAATGGCCCACCCTTATCAACTGGCCTAAATATTAGAGTCTCATCATGCTGTAGCCTGGATAAGGCTCTCCTTTCATTCCAGTTCAAATTGTTTTTATTTTTATTTTTATTTCCTTTCTTATTTGGATGATTAACATATCTATCATCAAATGCCTTATGTAAATCTTCCTCAACTAGATTATCGAAGGCTTCTACTAAAGGATGATTTTGGGGAATATACTCACTAGGTCTCTTAAATACCTTAGAAGATTGGTCATTGTTATCACCAAACTGGTAATGGAGCATAACATTTCTAATAAAGATTTTTATATCAGTTAATACATCAGTCAGTTGACTATATGCAGTTGGTTTAAAACTAAGTCCCTTATTAAGCACATTAGCTTCATCAGTGTCCAACATGCTATGAGAAATGTTCCAAATCAGGCGATCTTCGTCTGATTCCACATTCTCTTCAATGTTTGATTGGGAGCTCTTTCTTTGGATAACTTCCTTTTCTGTCGCCCTCGACTTATAGAGCGATTCCTTCTGGCCCCCCTCTCCGCAGCTATGGGAAGAGGGAACTGGGGTAAACCCGCCACATGCTGTGGTATTTGATGTACATTAGTATTGGGTCCAGCTGAGTTGCTGTTTTTAGACCGGACTGTGGGCTGGAATGATAATGCGGGCCTAGGAGATGAATTCACAGTATCTTTAGGGACCTTTATTGATGTATCATTAGTAGTATTCTGTAATTGTGAGTCAGACTGTACAACAAAAGATGTTGCATCATGATCCACAGCTTCCATAATGTTATTACTAGTAGAATCTGTGCCCTCATTGGTATCAGTTCTTGGTGGAATATTTGATGGGATATCATTCATTTCCCTATTGGGTATGGGCTTAGAAACTTGCCCTGGTCTAGGCCAAGTAAATACTTGGCTGGTTCGAAAGTCTTGAGTGTCTCTGTCTATTTTATTCCTCTTTTGTTGCAATAAACATCTTTTGAAAATTTCGACACCATCTAGAACATTAGTTATCGCTTTATCGACTAGGGTAATGGGAAAATGAAAGTACATGTCTTTTTGTTGGTCAAGTATGGATTCTATCAACTGTTCTTCAACCGGTTGAAAGAATTCTAGAAGTAAATGAATATAGTTCTTGCTCACCTCTAGGTTTAATTTCTGCCATTTGCTAAGTAGCTCCGGATATTGGTCACCATACGTTGGCATTTTTAACACCCTCAAGCCTCTCGGTATAATATTCTTCCGGATGCATGCCTCAAAATGTTGGCGTTGGGTCGAAAGACATTTTAGTTTCAAAAAATCCATCTCAAATTTATCTATTGCCTTCTGCAACAATTCTGATGTATCTGTATCTATTAGCATATTATGGCCATTATTTTCGCATTGATAAAGGAGTAATGAATTAGTCGTGCTTCAAACACATTTCATCAGTTTTGTTTGCAGGCATTCGCCTCGAATCTGTGCAGAAGTTATACTTTTATCTTTCATCTTATTAGAGAAAGTCATTTCATTGTTATCTACCATGTCATTTCTGACTTCGGCTTCTATTTCAGTTCGCAAAGTAACGTTCGGTCTATAATCCAATTCTATACTTCCATTTGGACTGGCCATGTCTCGGTTGGGTGCTCAAAAAAGTAGTGTATAACAAAAAATATAAATAGCAGCTCCCAGCAGAGCGAACATCTCACAAGTTGTAATAAGAATTAGAAAACAAATGATGAATAAATAATCTGAGAGGTGACCAAGGAACCATCCAAGCGCCAGGTTATTCAGGCGTTGTTGAAAGATATATAGTCCAACAAAAATGCTAACTGAAATGCCAAAAATTATCTTAAAACGGAGTATTTTATTGCAGCATGTTATAGGTAAGCGCTTTCACTAAGGCTTCGTCAGACCGTTAAAATTCAAAAAACAACCAATTAAGCGGTTATATATACTAGTTAATCACATACAATGTCAGCTGGTATAATCAATTCAACATTTAAAGATACATCCTAGTCTTCATTTTAAAAACTTAATTACTTACAAAAACATTTCTACTAACTCGGTATAATAGGGTTCGACTGCAATATGTAAATGAAATTTCCTCTAGTTTTACATAAAGAATAGAGTTAAGTTAGGTATTCAAATTTATATGTTCACAATAGAGAATGCAAAGCTTGCAAAGATGTTCTGTGTCTACAAACTATAATCACTGCTACCAATAATGTATTTAAAGAATTCAAAGCTTGCAAAGATGTTCCGTGTCTACAAACTATAATCACTACTACCAATCAACGTGATGGCGTGGCTATGGGCACACCTTGTGCCAATAGCTACGCCAACATGTTTTTAGCTGCATTGGAGGAAGAACAATTATTTATCCATCACTTGCATAAAGACAAAGTCTATTTTTATCATCGTTTTGTGGACAACGTTTTTCTCATTTGGGATGGTAGCATTGAGGAACTGGGAGATTATCTTATTCATATTAATAATATGACTACCTACCTAAAATTCACTTCTCATTTCTCTAAAACAAAAATTGAGTTTTTGGATGTCTTTGTGGAAAGAGTCATGGGTACATATATCAACACCGGGGTGTTTAGGAAACAATGCTATAGGAATTCGTATCTCCACTGACATAGCATGCATCCGAAATATGTTTTTAAAAATATTATTAAAGGACAAAGCATGCATATCTCTCACATTAATGGGACTGATAGTGGTTATCAACAAGAGATGAACTTATTTAAAAATAGTCTTTTGAATCGTGCCTATAAAGAAGATGAGATATTTAGAGAGTTAGAGAATATTAATGTACTGAGGAAAGAAAGAGCAGCACCCTATTTCTCTGTACAACCTAAACGGATGGAGCCACATATGGACAATGTATCACACTCTGCTAAGATACCGATGTTTTATACAGGTGATGTGCAAGAGATTAGAGAATTAATAAATAACCATTGGCGTATTCTTACTATGGATGAAGACATATTAAAAATAGTGGGAGAGAAACCTTGTTTTTTATATAAGAATAAGCCTAATCTCAAAAGACTATTATGTAATAATAGATCCAAGACAATCAATAGGCCATTTAATGGCACACACCCATGTGGCAAATGTAACTATTGCTCTTTTATAGAAACAGCAAATAGTTTTAAACACCCAGATACTGGCCAATGTTTTAGATTTAATGTATCAGCAGACTGTGATACTAGTCACATAGTTTATTTAGCTACATGTCAACAATGCCAAAGCTTTTATATTGGCAAAACAGACAGGCCCTTTCGTATAAGAATAAGTGAACATCTATATGCCATTAGGATTCAATATCTTATTAATGCTTTGGCTAAACATGTGGATTCTAAGCGCAAGGAACATACGTTCACCTTCATGGCTGTTGATGCTATTCAACCTTCCATTAGAGAAGGTAACATACACAACCATACTGAAACAAAAGAGATCAATTGGATTATGAGATTAAGGGTGGACAAAGTAAGAGGTTTGAATGAACGAGCTTCTATAAAACCTATATTAAAAGCCAGACATATCAAGGTTAAGTAATTGCATATGGGTTTGAATATTGTTTATAATGTGCTTAATTATTTTTATTAATGTGGTTTACCAATAGGTTTCATACAATATTTCATTAGGTCAATTATATAATTTGATAATTATTTATGAAAGTTTTTATAACATAATTATGTGTTATTATTTTTTAATATTAACATATTCAACTATAAACAAAATTTAATTACACTCCTATAGCACTACAATAACCCTAGAGGCTATTGTTGCATATATTTATACCAGTGCTATAAGTAATTTATGTATACTTTTTCCAACACATAATATATATTTATTATTTTTTCATTTTTAATTATTTATCTGCATTTGTAACAACAGACATCTATTCTTAATGACATCGATGTTACGAGTCTGTTGAGAACAATAGTGGCATGATTATAATTAATAATTAGTAGTAATTTAAATAGTGTAACATATTCTATGTATTCTGTTTCATTACATAGTACGATATATTATATTTATTTGATTAATTACTTTAGAAGATTTTTTAGTTTAGTTAAACAGGTAAAATTAAATAATATGAACATATTTTGATTATTTGTTATTCAAGATATAATTGTTTATGTTACTCCACTTATGGTACATTCACAGATAGAAATATATAGCAGAAAAGATCCAAACACATAATAAAGTCTTTTCCTTAACCTTGATATTAGATATATATTGAATAGGTGTCATTCGAACCTGCTACAAGTCTCTATGGTCATGTGTTGATACGTATGCACTCTATTCAAGTGTTTGTACTTTCTTTGCTGTCCACTTCTTGCAAACACAATGTATAGATGAGTAAGGGTGATTAATAATATAGTATTATATTCATTTAGTATTTTCAAAGTTATGTGTTGATGAGAATGAATGTTCTATATTTAAGTATGTGTATTGTCTCTGCCCTTTATTTCCTTGTAGTTGTGATATGTAGGTGAGTAAATGCGATTAATAATACAGTTTTTTCCTTTAATGGTGTATGCTATTTGCCTAGTAGTAATGGATGCAGCATTTTACATTAAGTTGTTTTTACTGATGTAAACACAACATTGTTATTGTTTATTTTATGTGACACTTGATTATTTAGTGTATGGACTGTTTATTTAGTAGGTCATGGCATCCTTAATTTTTAAAGTGTAGATGGATCTTATGCTTTCAAAGTCTAATAATTGGTTTTAAGATAGTGGTTTATAACGAAAAATGCTTTTTTGAACAATTTCTGAAAAATTTCTTTTAAAGAATTTTTTAGTCAGTTTGCAATATTTATATGCAATGACCGATGTATTTGATCAATTTTTATGAAATGTATTGTAGGGTCAATGACAGTTTAATACTGTAAACACATTATTGGTAGTAGTGATTATAGTTTGTAGACACGGAACATCTTTGCAAGCTTTGAATTCTCTATTGTGAACATATAAATTTGAATACCTAACTTAACTCTATTCTTTATGTAGAACTAGTGGAAATTTCATTTACATATTGCAGTCGAACCCTATTATACTGAGTTAGTAGAAATGTTTTTGTAAGTAATGAATTTTTTAAAATGAAGACTAGGATGTATCTTTAAATGTTGAATTGATTATACCAACTGACATTGTATGTGATTAACTAGTATATATAACCGCTTAATTGATTGCTTTTTGAATTTTAACGGTCTGACGAAGCCTTAGTGAAAGCGCTTACTTATAGCATGCTGCAATAAAATACTCCATTTTAAGATAATTGTTGGCATTTCATTTAGCATTTTTGTTGGACTATATATCTTTCAACAACGCCTGAATAACCTGGCACTTGGATGGGTCCGTGGTCACCTCTCAAGTTATTTATTCATCATATATATACAAATAATTTAGCATATGTCAAGTTAAGTCTTTTTACCTCTGAATCTATGCATATAACAAAAAACACTAAACAAGGATGCCCCATGTCACCGATTCTGTTTGCTCTGGCTATTGAAATATTGGCAGATTCAGTTTGTAACAATATAAAAATCAAAGGAATATATGTTTATGAACAATACAATTCTAAAGTAATGCTATTTGCTGATGACATATTACTAACATTATCTAATACAAAAGAGACATTAGAAGAATTAGATATGTTAATTGACAAATTTCACATGACTTCAGGACTCCATTTCATTTAATCAAAATCACAGTTTTTATTTTTAAATAAAAAAAAGAACTGCGGACTTAGTGGGATCACATCATAGGGAAACAAGAATCTACCTTAAAATTGAGTTATGCATGGATAATAATGAATTAGTCTAAAAAAAACTACAATACTATCATCAATGCAATTAAAATCTCTGTGGAAAAATGGAACAGAATAATATTAACATTTAAAGATAGACTACAATTAATTAAAATGTTTGTACTGCCCACGATCCTATTTATAGCCTTGGCAATACAACTGTTACCAGAAAGGAATATACTTAAAGAAATACATTTGTTCCTAATAAAATTGTTATGGTTTTCCAAAAGAAACAGAATAACTTTAATACATCATATCAGACCATGGAAACAGGGAGGATTATACTTTCCTGATATAGAAACATATATAAAATCATCAATATCTAAAACAATCTCAGACTGGATAAGTCCAAATTACTCTGTAAATTGGAAAGAATTACTAACTGTAATATCAGTAAATGAATTTGATTTACAAAAAGAAATTTCAAAAAACAGATAAAACAAATTGCCATGGCACATATATATTAGTATGCAATATAACATAACTAAACCCACTAAAACTCGTATGATTATTTATTTTATTTATTTATTTTACATTTGTTGACCGGGCTAGTCTAGCTGGATATATGTCCATTTTCAGTAGAGGCCTGGGGAGAAAAGCTCCACACATAACATAACCAAGACAGATAGACAAATTGTTAATAAAGACTTACACATAAAAATATACATTTAAATCAACTAGTTAATAAAATCAGCATACATTAAAGGAACTCAAAAGTTTAAACTCATGCACAATGTTCTGTCGATTTCAAAGCAAGTTTACCTAATACATACGGTTATGCAGTAAGGCATCAGCCATGTAGATTACAGTAAAAGCTCGGAAGGGAAGAGAAGTAGAAGGAGTATGAAGGAAAGAAAATAATGGCACAAGGCAAGAGTCAGTAAGTAAGAGAGGAGAAGAAAAAAGACAGTCAAGACGAGGTGGGAGAGATAGTAGAAGTAGGTCAGAGCATAAGAGGACAGCAGGGAAAAGAAGCAGGGTAGAAGTTAGTTTTCAGGCAAAATGAAGGGTTAAAGGTTAGGAGAGAGTAGGGAGAGGGAAGTTAGCCTGGAGTACTGCAAGAACAGAGCCAGTGGTTTTGGAAATGTAGTTTGATTTGTTGTTTGAAGAGAGGTAGGGATGAGATTAGTGTTAACTCTTTAGGCAGCAAATTCCATACTCTGCCTACAGTATTGGTGAAAAGAGAGTCACCAGCTAAGTTGTGGGCCTTTATGGGTTTGGTCATAAGTTTGCAGGAGGAACGAAGAGAGTTGAGATTGTTATAATGGAGTAGAAGTTTTGAAAGTATAGGGGTGTTACTAGGTTGGTACAGTAATTTGTGGGCAATTGTAAGTTGTGAAATATTAAGATAGTTTTGTAGTTCCAGCCAGCCTAACTGTTTCAAATTGAGGCAGTGATGTGTTCTAAAAGGGTTACCAGTGGCGAAGCGGGCAATATTATTATAGCAAGTTGCTAGTTTGTTTAGGTTAGTTTTTTTAAGGTTGGTGAAGATGGGAGAGGCATAGAAGAGAGTAGATATAAGATGGGAGTGAGCAATAGTAGCTCTAGTAGATGGGGTAAGAAATGGTTTTATACGGTATAATGATCCAATTTTTCTGTTAACAGTTTTGATGATGTTGTTGATGTGTTGGTCAAAAGAGAGATTGTTATCAATGGTAATTCCTAGTAGTTTTGTTGTGGAGTCAGGAGAGATGATAGTGTTGTTGTTTGAGTAGATAGAGAAGTTAAGTGGAGAGGTACGAGTGGTGGGGGTGAAGAGGAGAAGTTTGGTTTTTTTGGCATTGAGAAGTAGATACCGTCTAGTAAACCATGTTTCTACAGTGTTGAATGTAGTTTGAGTTAGAGTAAATCATTAATTATTACATTGACTCATTTTTGAAAATTATTAATGCAAATATAGATTTAAAAATCTGGTTTGATCTTTTAACACCATTTATAGTCACAAAGAACTATCCACATAAAATATATAGAGAAATTATTAATTCCTGGGAACAGAAAGGATTTGTTTGTTGGCTCCAATGTATCAAAGAACTAAAAGTTTTAGATATGCAAGTAATAAAAACAACATACAAAATTCCATAACAGGACTGGGTATCTTTACAGAGTACTCTGTCATATTCACAAGATTTAAGTAGAATAATTAACAATTCTTCATTTAAAGAAATATCTAAATTTACAACCTACATATATGAAATCATGTATAATGACTTTGACATGGGAGACAGTATTTCAAAATTTTACAAAATATTGATAAACTATAAAACAATACCCAAAACCTCATATTGGAAATATATAATAAAAGGAAACTCAATACAGTTAACTGAAGATATTAAAGCACATATCTTATTATCGATAAAATATACATCCTTTATACAATAATGGAAAGTTTTTAATTGGAAATGCTTGCACAGAGCATTCTTAACCCCAGACAGAATCAGTAAAATTAGTTCTTCCATAAAAGGAACATGTTGGACATGTGAGTAAGTACACAATGCAGACTAGAGCCACATTTTCTTTGATTGTGTTAAAATTAAGCCATTTTGGAATGGTATTAATAACTTTCTACAAGCTTTATTTAATGCATCATTTTATTTAACTAAGCTCTTGTATTATTAAATATGAACAAATGTCCTCATTTAAAATAGGTCAAACTTGTATCTAGTATGGATTATACTTGCAATTTCAAGGAAGTGTATAACAAGAAGATGGAATACAAACACATTACCAACTTTGGAAGACTTCTGCAGCCTACTGAAGACCACAGCATTATTGAAAATTAAAATTAAAGAACTAAGAATTTATCCAAAGCCTTTTATCAACAACCCTTGGGGAAAAGTCTTATAATTGATTGACACTATACAATAATTGATCAGATGCTCTGACAATGGATTGGACATACTTATAAAGTACCTGTATACATTAAGATCTGTTATAGTGTCAGGCTAATGTAAACAGTGTACATAGTTATTTAAGATGTTATGTATAAATACTATGGAATTCATTCAAATGTATTTGAAAAATAAAAAAAAAAATTGAGAAAAAAAAAAGAAACCTGGGGAGTAAAGGCAGAGCAGCTGAGGTAGCGAGTGGTGATGGAGATAAACCCCCTGATGTGTATGGTAGGATGAAGACATGATATATCTGAAAAGAAGTTAAAGTAACCCCAGTTCCAGAAAATATCAAATAGAATAGATAACAGTAGTTTACACACATGTGCAGGAAAGCAGAAGACAATTTGGTGAAGATGATTTTGAGGAAACAAGGGCATCCAGTAAATTTACGTATTTATTGACATTTTATTACCAGGAAAGTCTGACTGTGTAGGTGTTCATTTTTAGTGCAGGCTTGGGGAGAAAAGCTGTAAAGTATTACAAAAACATTTCAAGAACAATAATTTTACAATCTTCAAAAATAGTACAAAAACATCAACAGCTGAAATAGTCATCACATTAAACATAATGTGAAAACATTGGTTAAAATAAATAGAACTTATACAACAGTGACTTAATATTTGGAGAAATTTTAGCCAGTTTAGAGAAGTTAATGATGAGGTAATATAATATAAATAGGAATTGCAATATGAAGTGTGATAAAACCAGGGTTATAAAATATTTAGCTAGAGAGTTGTGGGGAGAAACTGATTGACGTAAGGAGGTGAGTGAAGAAAGGGTAGCAAGGAGATATAAGGTATGAACAGGTAATTGCTCATACTAGTGATATAGTTTATCCTAGGGTTAAGCATGAACAGAAAAAAAAATCCAACACCTGTTGTTGCTTGCTACTGTTTGCTTTATTAAAACAAGTTAAGCACTTTTGTCCATTAAACAAAACAGACTTTCTTCAGAACAAATCCTTAAGCAAGAATGGAGCCAGACTTTGGCTAGGAAGTCTTTCAGAATGGCTTTAAATGACTGCAGAGAGGGTATCAGCCTGATGCATAAAGGTAAGGACTTCCAAGACTTGGCAATATGGTATGAGTACACACCATGTCCAGCTGATTTGATAGGTTTGTGGACAGAGAGATGTTTTTGGTCATTGGATTGTAATGACCAAGAGGGAATCATAGTTGTGTAGAATAGTATTTAGTGGTGTACAAGCAGATGGATACTGGCTAATTTTATGCATGGTAAGAAGCTGTGTGTATGTTAGTTGGTGGGGTAGTTCTAACCAATCTAGGCTTTTTAGTGCTATACAGTGGTGGGTTCTGAAAGGGGTATTTGCTACAAATTTAACCACTTCATTATAGCATTGCTCAAGTTTTCCTTTTTGTGATGCCTGGAGGTTAGTAAGGATGGGAGCTCCATAAAGTGATGAGAACTTGAGGTAATTAGTGGCAATGTAGATTTAGTTGCATTGGTGAGATGGTTTTGTCTCTATGAAGCATCCCTAGCTATTGATGAGTTTTTTTATGCAATTTTGTATATGCAAGTCAGCTTTAAGATAGTCATAAACTGTCATCTGTAATATTTTGCTATTGAGATATGACTTCGCTGATTGTATTAAAAGAGAGATTAACGTTTTGTGTTTTGGATGGATAGTGTGAGAGAAGACCTATGATAATAGGGAAAAGGGAGTGATGATGATGATGATTCCCCAGTAGAAAATAGTGTCCAAATTTCCATTGCTCCTCAAACTGGATGTGTACAACAGTTTGGTTCATTCACCTTAGTTAATAGAAATAGCACCATTTACCTTAAAAACTAAATGTCCCATCTATTCACAGTCATGTACACAAACTAGCAAAACTAGTAAAGCAAGCACCAGTCACCCACAAGAATGAATCCCTTATAACACGTATTTACTTTTTATGATTTTTGTTTATGAGCAAACAGTATAAATTTTATAATAAATCTAAAGTTTGACTTGTGAGATAGTAACACACTTTAACTAGCCGATTGCCTCTTATTGTACCATGGCTGTGCCACTGCTTTGAAGCTTTTTCACTCCGACTTACTCCAGGTCATGGAATATGTCTCAGCTGTGACTCCTGCTTTTTTAATATTTTCATTAAAAACAAAGAAAATACTGATCCCACACTCATTTCAGTATTTTTCACCGAGGCTATTTTCTTGTTCGGTGCTTTCAGTCTCACAGATTGAGTTTTATTTAGTGGAGGCCTGTTGATAAATGTTCCATTTGTTTGCATTGCATTATACTTAACCTCAGTTAAACACAGAGTAGTTACATTTCTATTTATATTTTATACATACAGCAGTTACATTTATACATTCTAAGATTTTACAGTGGTAGACGTTACTAAAGAGAAAGCCCATGTGAAACTTAGTTGATTGTACAGGCAGCAGTGAGAGGTTAAGTGTATTCTGTTTAAGGAGAGTATTTGGAGAGTATTGTACAGTGAACACAAAGTGATGAGTATGTGCAGGAGCATGACTGGTTAAGATGCTGTTTAAGCAGTGGTTTAAAACTGAATTTATTAAAAGTTTTATTTGTGTGGGGATACTATTCCAGGCTTTAGCAACATAGTGGGAATATATCAAGTCTCCAGCAACATTATTTGACTTATTAGTAGTAAGCGTTTACTACTAGAACAGACGTCCCTTGCTGGACAGTAGGGCAGTAATATGATTTTTAGTGCAGGGCATTTTCTGGATGATGAATGAGTTTGTGTGCTGTAGTTAGTTCTGAATATGTTAAGTGGTTGTGCAGTCCAAATTTATCAAGTAATCCAAATATTCCGTACAAGACATACTTGGAGTACGATAGCTTAAAATTATGAAAATGCTAATACTGTGATTAGGATACTACATTTTGATAACAATTGTTTCAGAAAACATTATAACTTTTATAAGACATGAAAGTAAACTGTGTGACTCCATAAAGTCACTCCTCCAGCTTTAAAATGCATACTTAAGCATTTCTATTAGATAAAGTAATTTAAATCATAATAAGTTGATGTCTATGGTTTAGGAATAGCCCAGCTAGAGTTTCCACTGTGGGATTCCTTAAACCTCTTGTGGGGCCTGAAGACAGTAGTCAAACCTATGAACTTATAAGTTAGTATAGCAGGAATTATAATAGAGTTTAGATTCAAGAGTTGATTGTTATCTGGAACTAGCAGTACTGTTTATACTATTTACAATGTAGAATGTTTCATTTGAGAGAGTTAACAGGATAAATCCTAATCCCTCAGAGCCACATGCTCCAGGGATCTAAACCTTGTCATCACAATACGCAAAACATGCTGGAGGGATAGGTTCCTGACCCGGAGACTCCCCAGACTGTGAAGAAATTGTCACACTAGTTCACTTACAGTGTTTGAACTAGTTGTTGGCTACCACTTTGAATTTTAAGAGGCTTTGCAATGGATAGTTTAAATTCTGATGTCTTTAAAGACTTATTAAAAAACAAATATATATTTGAATATAAGCACTGCAGTGCATACTTTAGGGATACTCTAGGCAACTTCTACCACAATTGTACAAAGTTGTATGAGTTGTCTAACATTGCAAATTGTAAGATTACCACTGGCATAAATTTTTAACCTTGCCATTTTGGCAAAACATTTTCATCATTCTCTTAGTACATAATAGAATGGGTAGGTGAAGATCATTTACTCCCAGAAAGAACCATCTTAACTTCTCAAACTATCAAACAGAACAATTCCACAGAACAACTAACTAACAGGTCTCACAGGATTACCTCTTTCACCTTTCTATCAGGCATGTATCCTCCTTTCAGCCTGAAATTCTTTCTCTTCCTTCTACAATTAATTCTCATCCTAAGCCTAAACCTTAGAATATTCTCTGTATCTCTTCTACTCTGCCTTTACCATCTATTATCTAACTTATCTACCTAAAATATGTTTCCCTTCTAACAGTAAAGTCTATCCTAAACCATTCTTCCAGCATTACATTTACAGCTTCACTTTTCAAACTGAATAGCTTCTTAACTCACCCAGTTACAAATATCAGTTATTGACTACCATTATGATTTTGATGTATTATGTAAAATATCCTGCTCTGTATCTCGGAAATGATGTAAAAGGGAAAATGTCTTACTTCTGTTACTGTGAAATTGTAATTGATAATACTTATGTTGCATGTGCTTTGTTATATGTGGAGAGTTTCTCCCCAGGCCTCTGCTGAAAATGACTTGTGTCCAGGCAGACTTTCCCAGTAACCAAATGTAAAATAAATAAATAAATAACTACTACTTCCCATTTTGTACTAGAGAATGAGAAGTCTAGCAAAATAAAGGTTTTAGGCACAACCTAATAAAAATAAGTATAAAGCATCTTCCTCTTTATTAAATGAAGACAAAACACTACATGTATTGATCCACGCATACAGTGTTTTTGTCCTCATTTAATAAAGAGGAAGATTGAAATGTGCATGTCCACAGTTGTGGGGTTTGGTTTTATTGTCTTGGATTTGTCCATAAGAAACTTAAAAAGAAAAAAAGTCATGGGCATTCAGAACTGCCATATAGCTGAAACATTTGATGTTCTTAAAGGGTCATTTGCATATATCCCATGTTCATAGGTTCATAGGTTCATAGGTTGGTACTAGGCTATCAGCCCTAGGGCCTATACAAGCCTAGCCATAACAATTCCCTGGCTATTTCTTCCCACATTATTTACTTTCCAGGGAATTGTTATGGCTAGGCTTGTATAGGCCCTAAGGCCAATAGCCTAGTACCACCCTATGAACCTATAACATTTAATACTACATTTTAGATTTCATTAGGCAGTCGCACTTTTCCTATTATTGAATAACTAATCAGCGGCTAAAAACCTACAACTTGCAGATATAAGAAGCCAAATATATTTAGTGATGATTTTTATTAAACTTGACAGAGAAGATTAAGATAAAAAGGAATCTGACAAAAGTTTTCAAGTTGGTCTGTGCAAGAGAAAAAAGTAGATTTTATTTAGGCACAAGTTAAATAAGTGCCTGGTAAATAAATTCTAAGTACGTCTCTTATATAAGAAAAATGAAATAAGAAGAATTCTGAACTGGGACCCACTTACTCAATTTGTTTTTAATGTACTTCTACAAAGTTGATTGCTTCCCTGTTGAGCAATTTATTAAAAGTGAACTGTATGTTGACAGCATGAAATAATAACTTAACTTTTGTTAGTCTGTCAGCTAACCAATTTTCTTGGAATTTGAAGCCTTTTTGAGTTTAAATAGAAATCCTGTTTTCTTCTCTGAGCTGAAATGATTAATAATAGATAAGAGACAGTTTTACATTAAATGAGCACAAAACATTGATTCATGATTGAGGCAGAACAACAAGGGTGATACTAAAGGGAATAATGTTAACTAAGTTAACATCAAAGAATATACTTCTGAAAAAAGTATTTGGTAAATCCACACATACTGTTGCATATGTGTTTGACAACAAGCATATCTTTACTTTACCCTTGCTGTCAGTAATGCATTTATTTGTAAAACTAAAAACAAAATGCATGCAGGTGTTATGCTAATCTAAGAAAAACATAGGCATGCAATTCTTAGAACTGTCAAATGCGGCCATTGTATGTATGCTGACAAGTTTTGACAGCACTGGAATTTTCCCAGATTTATATCAACCAAAATTTTGAACTGTATTATTAAGTACTTATATAATTATGTGTGTGGATTTTATGCATGATTGATTTCTACAACCTTTTTGGCTTTGAACGAAGCTCCTCTGTCAGTGGGCCTGTACTTCTGTCTGATTGTCAGGTACATTTTAATGTTGCTATTACTGCTGATACTGCAGTGGGATCTTGCTTATTGAAATAAAACAAAGGATGACTGCAATATTTAGCAGCCTTCTTTCATGCGTACTATGGAATTCATCATAAAGTTTGTCTATTTAGAAATTCTTATTGGCAGTGCAAGTGAACAGTAGAACTAGTCAACTGTATGTATTAAAATATAACAATCTGTTCAACAAAATATAGAGGAAGATAAAATGAACTTATTAGGATGGAAAGGAATGCACTTGGTCACTTTGAATACTAACTTTAAATTTTATTGCTGAACTTAGAAAGTAACTATGATAATTACTTTAGCTGGGATCATCTGTTTACTAAGACCCCTCCTCCATTTAAAGGAGAAGCTGCAAGGTAACCATTGTGAAATTCAATGTAATATAAATGAATTACTCATTTTAATTACACTTTACAGTATGTGTGGATATACTTTCCAAATAAATGCAAAACTACTGAGGAAATCCAAGTTTCAGAATACACAGGCATCATTCAGTAATAAAGTCCCTGTAGCACAAAAAGTGTTTGTTTTGGTAGACTGGTATTTACTTTCTGATAAGGTCAGCGAGTGACCTATCTGCAATAGCTGCATGCTTTTGTAACTAAAAAATGCATCCTATGTGTTAGATGTCTTAGTCCCAACGTTTAATTCTTTCTACCATAGTCAACATGCTATTTCCTTCCCATAAGATGACATAGTTTCATTCATAATAACAGGTAATTACTGCATCATTTTGTCTAAAGTCTGTTCACTAGTGCATGCAAGAACTTGTAGTCACAAATTTGCATACTCCTGGGTGTGCAATATGCTGATAGAAATTTATATTTCTTGGCAAATAAATTTCTGAGGTTGTAAAGGGTGAAGTTCATAGGTTCATAGGTGTGTACTAGGCTAATGGCCCTGGAGCCCTTATAAGCCTAGCCCAAAAAGACTGCCCAGGCACCGTGTCACCCAACGTTAGTTCACAGTGCCCCTATCTAGTAGGGAACTGAAGTGATCCCTGGGATGAACTTTCTGTTACCCATCCACTTGTCACGATTTCTCTTGAAGAGGGCCAGCGAGGTGCTCTGCTTGACATGAATGGGAAGCTTATTCCAGAGTATGGGCGGTCTTTGGGAGATGAACCTGTCTCTCCAGCATGTTCTTTAATTGTGGTAATGAGGTTGTGATCTCTGGAGCATGTGGCATGGGGATTGGGATTTCTTTAGGTGTAGCATTTCAAATAGGGATGGGTCAGACATGGCTTTGTAAGTCAAGCAGAGATCACCTCTACATAGATGATAAGTTGAGGTAAACTTCAGCATTATTTGGAATTTGGCATTTTACATCAATTAACATACCTGGACATCTGTAGGTTACATATGCACTGTTTCCTTAAACTCTAGGTATAAGTGCATTCCAAAGTATAAGCAATCATTTGGATGTGATTGATGCAGAACCTAAAACAAATAGCTAATTTTTAGTTATGCAATAATATTTCAAGTACATAAAAAGCATGTGAATACAAAGTAATACTTAGTCAAAATTTAAAATTGTGATATACTGCACAATATATTTACATGTGATACAACAAGTGACAAAAAGCAATTAGTGTTGAACAAAACAAAGACGGATGGTATTATTCCTTCTAAGCAACAGCCTGCATGTATTTTTATAGTACGACTATATGGCACTTGTATATAAAGATGGAAAAGATTTATATTATACCTACATACTTTGTGAATAACATACCTCATGCTATTACTGTAAACACTGTCCTTAAGCACCAAAGTAAAGGACCATGAAAAGGTAAAAGTTCCTGTGGGATCACAGTGACATGAAATGAATGGATCATCAAAAACCATCTGAGAAAGATGCAGGAATACAAATATCTGCTTGTGAATTTCAGTGCACTATAGAGAAAACATATCTCTAACAAGCGGGTTTAATAACTAAAGAGTTGTTCTTCTGTCAGCTTCTATTTATCTTTGCATCATTGTTAACATTCCTAAGGCATACAAAATGTCAACAGTCATATTTTAATGTCGATTGTTTGTTGGTTCACTTTGCCATTGTCATGTTTGCAAAATATTTTGCAGTACAGTACAAGCTGCAGTTAAATGTACTGATTTCATTACACATTTGGGAAAAATCTACATCACACAAAAATTAATAGCATGGTAAAATGAAAGCAAAATATTTGTTCTGCAGCTACCAACATAAGAGAGAGAATTTATTTTTCTACTTTCTGTAAATTTATTTTTTACAGCATCTACCATTACAGTGTAATATGCTTTATAATGATATTTGCTTTTGATTAGTTTAACAACCATCTAAATTATTAAACCTTAGTTGTAATAAAGAGAATGTCATTAAAAATTCAAATTGTCACATTACATTTTAAATAAAACTCATGATACCCAAAGACCTTTGGTGACCTTTATTGCATCAATTAATACATGAAACATGAAACTTTACTGAACACGATAACAAATCAATCCTCAAAATGAAACATGTTGACAATGAAAACAAAATGCATAATCAATAAGGGCAGCAAACCTGCTTACCCTTAGATAAGCAGTGTCCCCCACTTGCTCACTTATTACACTAACAAGGCAGCATTCCAGCTCACCTTGTGCATTACATCACCAACCCAAACCATCAATTCAAACATCTCCACCATCAAGCTTCTCCTCCTCAGATCTTTCCACCAACTATTAACCAGAGGGGAAACAGAAGAGGGACAAGCCTGTCCCTCTTCTCTGCCCACCACCCCCAAAGGGGCTGTTCTCCCTTACTCCATAACCCCAGTAACTAACCCCTCTAAAAATAACCCCAAATTTAAATTAAACAAATCCAGCCCAAATTCGTTCAGGTGAGCCCCATCAGTTCTGCACCACATACAATCCCTATCCTCAAACTCAACATGCCTGATCATACTCACACCCATCTGTTTCAACTCTTTTGCTAACATACAATTAATATAGGTTCATAGGTTCATAGGTTGGTACTGGGCTATCTGCCCGAAGGCATATATAAGCCCAGCCACATTGTGCGGTATTCACCACCCCTTTAGTAGTTCCCTAGACCCTTGTACTAGCAGCTAGTATCCTTGGCCACTATCTAGTAGTGCTGTTGGTGTGATCCCCGGAGTGAACTTTCTGTTACCCATCCACTCATCAAGGTTCCTCTTGAAGAGTGATAGTGAGGGGCTCTGTCTTATGTAGATCGGGACCCTGTTCCATAGTAAGGGAAGTCTCTGCGAAGGGAATCTATCCCTCCAGCATGTTCTATTCATTGTTGTGTTGAGGTTTATATCCCTAGAGCATGTAGCTCGAGTAGATTTGGTTTTGCTAAGATGGAGCATGTTCAACAATTCTGGGTTGGACATGGCTCTGTACGTTAGACAGAGATCGCCTCTGAGAAAGCGGTATGCAACAGAGAACAGTCTTAGCTTTTTCAATCGTGCTGCATAAGGCAACTGTTTGAGGCCAATATATATATATATATATATATATATATATATATATATATATATATATATATATATATATATATATATATATATATATATCCTAGCCCTCTCAATCGCCGAAAAATTATTCACCCCCCCCCAAACTAACCTAGGGATAATTTCAGACCAAACCACAAAAACTGAAGGATAAAGCTTTCTTAATGCTAAACAATCCTCACTAATGTTATAAACTATCTGCTTCGGTACATACGTATTATCGCAACCAGATTTTTTTATATCCTGTAATTCCACAAAATTTCGGTAAAAAACGGCAGTAGTTGTATCATCAGTTCTGTGCAGTGGCCCTCACTACTCAAAATCTGATTCCCCACATCCCTTCTGTTCCCCAATGTGTTTTTTCCCTTTATATCTTTTGCAAGTTAATTAATGCAGTTAGTTGATTTGTCTTTGGAACACACGTCGCAAGTATCAATGATAAAAACCATCAAACGACGTATTCAATTCTCCAGCTGCATCCCCAATGGTTTTTAATGACCAGCTAGTCCTGAATATCTAAAATATAAACACCTGGTATAAACAGCAATTCCTAATTTCAAAAATGGACTTCAGCAATTTAGTGATCACACCCAACTTTGCTAAATGCAACACCGCAAATCTAATTTCTAAAATGGACTTGAGCAATGGATAAAAAGTCCATGGTCATGCCAGTTCTGCATTGAAAGGGTGTCTCAAATATGCAATGTTAAGACAGCACATTTTAACTGCAGTTAGTACAACAAAAAGGCAGTGTAGATGTAGGAAGTGCTTTTCAACAGTAGTACAGAGAAGTAAAATACTTAAAGTTTCGCACTTCCCCTGTTTTCTGGTCAGTGTAGTACACAGAACGGTTGTAGGCTGTGTGTTTTTAAAAGTGCACTGAATGAAAAAAATGTCCACTAGCAGTTGGTTGGTAACCTCCAGCTTACATTTCTTATTCCTGCTCCTGTTTCCAAAGTGATGTGATACAATACTAATTTGGAGTGTAAACAGTCATTTTTACTTACAGTTAAAGTAATTTCTTGAAAACATTATGAATTACAGGATGTAAAAAGACTGGTTGCGATAATACGTAGGTACCTCTGCTTCTTTGGAAACTTAGCCAAATCATTCCCATCTAAGTGAATCAGCAAAATCTGCGGCAATCCCCACGGCCTTATCAACATGATAAATACCTGGAGTAACTGGCTCCACCTAAAACCTCTAATGCCGTGCATACCACCCAACTGTACCGAATTACTTGTTTTTACCAAGTTTTGGGGTCCAAATAATGGGGTGCCATGATTCTCGAATGGCACCCCTTAATTTCCGATTTTTTTCCCAGCTTTTATTTGAATTTTTTTTCTCTCACTGTGTGAGCTGATGTCATCACGTGCAGGATGACATCAGCTCTGCCAGCCTGTCGGAATTGAGCTCCAGGGCTCACGTGCACACATTTCCAGCTGACTGCTACTATTTGAATGAATGAATCTGCGAGCGGGAAGGACTTTTATCTTCTCTGCGAGCAATTGCTAAACGGAGTTATTTCCAGAGCAATTGGGCTGCTGAATGGATTTCTGTCTGGCTGCTACTAGTGAATGAATGAATCTGCAAGTGGAAAGGACTTTAATCTTCTCCACGAGCATATTTCCAGACTCAGACTGGTGCTTCTAAGGTATTTTCTTGTTTGGACTCTGATTGCTGCTTTTAATGTATTATTTCATTAGTTTCAGTTATTTGAATGATGTTCGTGTGTGTGTGTGTGTGTGTGTGTGTGTGTGTGTGTGTGTGTGTGTGTGTGTGTGTGTGTGTGTGTGCATGTCTGTGTGTGTGTGTGTGTGTGTGTGTGTGTGTGTGTGTGTGTGTGTGTGTGTGTGTGTGTGTGTGTGTTTTCTCATCCTGTGACTGCTGCAGTCTGTGTGTGTGTGTGTGTGTGTGTGTGTGTGTGTGTGTGTGTGTGTGTGTGTGTGTGTGTGTGTGTGTGTGTGTGTGTGTGTGTATTTTCTCATCCGGACTGTGACTGCTGCTTTTAAGGTATTTTATCATTTGTTTTACTTATCTGAACGATGTGTGTGCCAGCCTGTTGGAATTCGGCTGAGGGGCTCCAGGAGTGTGACTGTACTCTTTGTATTTATTTCAAGTTTGGGCAACGTGTTGCAGCCAGCATTGGGAGAGAGTCAACTAGATGTG
This sequence comes from Protopterus annectens, assembly GCF_019279795.1. NCBI lineage: Eukaryota > Metazoa > Chordata > Ceratodontiformes > Protopteridae > Protopterus > Protopterus annectens. The sequence goes on along the minus strand of NC_056729.1, from coordinate 856,810,106 downwards.
GTGGATGACTGAGAACAGCTTTTTTTTTGTTTTAAATTAATTTAGAGCAAGTGAAGCAACTGAACTGACTGAGTAAGGCAACCTCTTGTCATTCATGATAGTACTAGTAGCCTAGTGCAGCAACAGTCAGGTGTGTGTGTCTGTATTGTATTGTTAACATTTCTGGTGGTGCTAGCTTTTAATCTGTGATTTATTTTGAATGTCTAAGCTCCAGTGCAGCAGTGTTTACTCTAGCCGTAACTCTCAGTTGTTTAGATTTGTGCTTGTGCCTTAAATTTTAGTCTGTTCCTCATAAAAGTTGTGGTTTTCTGGCTGAGGATTGAAGTCAATACAGGAAGTAATGACAGAGCTGTGACTGAGTTTTTGACTTCATAGCCTTTGGTAAATTCACACTAACGTATTGTTTGCTATTTTAGTAACTTTTTAAATTTACAGGAACATTATTTAAAACATGTTCTTGTTTTTTGACCTTTGTTTGCCTCCCCAAATTATTCTTGTCTGTCCAGAATTATTGTGATAAGTTGTTGAGAGGTATGTGCCTACCTAAGACTTCATATTTGATTTTGTATAACACAGTGGTTACTTGGGGTCTATGACCGGCAGCATTGTAATTTGCGATAGGGTTATTACTGTGGTGCTTTCTTTGTTTTACAGCTTACTTGTGTTCTTCCTGTATGCTGTTGCTGATATTCTGTTTTTTTTTCAAGCTGAGTACATGTGTTCTGGGAGAAGAAGAGGTAACATCCTTTAAATTATAAGGCAGTTGCAGTACGGACCAGTATTTATTTGTATATCATACGGTTGCACCCATAATGCATTGTGATTTTAAATCCTAAGGTTCATCATCTCCCTTCCCAGTGAACATTATTACTACACATTTAAAAAAATGGTTACCATTTACTACAGGGTCTGGGGCTGGGCTAGGACCATATTTTGGTTGTTTATTCAGTTTGAATTTGAAAGTTGGCGTTCACAATTCCATGGGAGTGGGTGGGGCTACATAATTATGTATGTAAATTTTATGTTAATTAACACACCGATTTGTCCCTATTTTTCTGGGCCGTTGTCCAAATTGTTGATCTTTCCAGGTTGAGAGGTATGATGCTGTGCCAGGTAACATTTACTCCAAAGCATTGCAATCCCAAATTCATACCATTACTTCTAACCGCAGCCCACCTTGCTGCCCAGTACATGAATGAGTGACCTAAAATAAAGATCCTGTCCCCTAGGGGGGAAAAAATTAGCAACCACAACAACTGCATCACTTATCTAATATAAGTCAAAAATGCATTAGATGACCACCGCCCTACCCTCTTAATGATGTCAATTGAACAGTCTCCCTTAGCTAGATCAGATGCCCTACCCATCCTAAAAGAATGAAAGGAAAACATATCCCCTTCCAGACCCATGCTGATAAGAGCTCTTCTTATAATCAAGTTCAATTGCACCCCCGTCAATGGTCTACCACAAACTGATGTAAAAAACAATTCTCATGTTCTGCCTCCCTTAGCAGCCCATAGTCGCTTTCCCCAAGCCAGCGGAAACATCCATGTTGACCTACCTTCCCCAAGAATTGCCAATGTCCCTGTCCCTTCTTGATTAGATTTTGAAGATCTAAGCCTAATGTGCACTGTCATTGGCAATATAAGCACATGACCCCATACCAATGAACTCAGCAACTCAGACACCAGAAAAGCATGACAATACATCCATGCACTAGCCACACTCCACGACACATAGTCTTCTAAATTACCACACACCCTGCAGAAACCCTTCAACAACATTTACAAAATCCCCATGGTCACCGGCCATCTCCTATTCCTAGCAGGGCATTCCATTCTACCCCAACCTTTCACAACTCACCCCACTGTTCACTACTTGGTCCAATTCTCCAATTTGGCCGATTGAGCAAATACTCCAGTTGCTGCAAGAATCACCCTTACAGACCATATGGCCTTATCTTGTTTCTTTAGCAAAGCTAAATAACACAGCAATAAACATTCTGGCCACACACACTCCTCTTCCGGTAACTGCCTCACGAATTTATCAAAATCAAACAACGCCCTACTGTAAGCCTTTTTTGTAGATACCACCCATGACTGCTGCACCAACCTGCTGATCATTCCTACCCAATCTGCCAAATCATGTCCGGTATCACCATGGGGTCCTTTGCTGCTAATAGAGCCAAATGCCGGAAGCTGTAAAACTGAAAACGAGACAGGCTGTCAGCTATCTCATTCTTTATCCCTGGTACATGTACCCCTGTAAAAGAAAAGTTAATCAACAATGTTCTGCAACACTAACTTCCTAAGAACTAACAACAATCGCTCCGGTTTGGCTGTCTTAACTTGCAGCACCCTCACAACCACAATGTTATTTGAATTAAACACTACTCTCCTTCCCCTCAAGTGATCCTGCCTGACCAGTGATGCATAAGCTCCAAGAAGGCAACATTCCTTTTCCACTCATCAGACCAATGAGAAGGCCATGGTACCAAAAACAATTGCCCTGCAAACCAGGCTCCCATATCAACACCCTCAGCTGTGTCTGTAAACAACAGTAACTCCCCTTGACCTACCCAATCTGTCTGTCAAAATGTGACCCCATTAAACTGATGAAAAAAATGCAACCACAATGCTAAATCCTCCAGTGCTAACTTACTAACTCTTACCATATGGTGCTTACTCTTCCTTCCTTTCAGCAGAAATGCCACCAACCTACAAAACGTATGTCCTGGATGAAATTCCCAGCAAGAAAAATTCATCAACCCTAATAACTCCATCTCATCTCCCATCTGAACCTTGCTTTTCCCCATACCACCCTGATTTTCTCCTGTAACCACACCACCTTTTCCCCAGGTAAGCAAAATAAACCTTTGTCTACATCCAAATTCAAACCCAAGAAGTCTAACATCTTAGCAGGACCCTCCAATTTATGTTTAACCAATGGCACCCCTAATATCTGGCACATCTCCAAAAACTCATGCATCACCACCTGTGCACCCTCTCCCACTAACAGGAAGTCATCTAAGTAACGTACTGCTCTCTGCTCTCCCATTCTATGTTGCCATATCCAATGTAAAACTGTGCTAAACTTTTCAAAGGTAGCACAAGCCACTGCACATCCCATAGGCATAGCTGTATCAAAATAAAAACTATCACCTACCACCATGCCCAGTAAGGGACAATTCTCTTCCTGTACTGGCAGAAGGTGAAAAGCCAACTCAATATCTACCTTAACCAACCAAGGATCCTAAAATCTTCTAATGATCCAGACTGCATCATCAACAGAAGCATACACCACTCTAACTTCCTCCCCCGGGATGAAATCATTCACAGAATTGCCTTCCGGGTAAGATAAATGGTGAATTAAACAAAACTCTCTCGGCCTCTTCTTGGGCACCAAACCCAAAGGAGCCATCTTAAAATGGGCAAATGGAGGACAGTTGAATGGGCCCAGCAATCTACCTGCCTGACATTCCTTGTCAATTAACTCCCTCAGAACCTCCTCCCTCTCTTGTACTGACTTCAATTTTTTCCCACCTTACCATTCCACACCAAAGTAGGTTTTATCGAAAAGATCCTTGAAAAACTCTCAACCAGTTCCCACACCACTGCTGGCAGAGGATAATTCACCAGCCAGTCCCTCAAAACCTTTACCTTAATAGGGGAATGTGTCACCGTAGCGCCCCCTGATTCCCCGAAAGGACCTACCTCTTTGGCCAAAAAAATTGCCTCTACCATGTGCCCCCTGTAGACCCATGGGAGGACCACTCCAACCTCTCTGCACTAAAAGGTAAGATGCTTGGCCCCAAACTGACTTTTACCCCTACCACATTGTATTGCTGCTTGTGTATCCATGCACTTAGAATAAGCATGAGAATACCTGCAACTTACCCACGAACATCTCCCTGCATTAAATGCCCAACAATCCCCCATAACCCCTTCTGCTGGCCTACTCACCCTACTACATCCCCCAACGCTGTCCATCATGGTCGACAACCAAATATCTGGGGGTCATACCAGAGCCATACATTACCAGGCCGTAACCTTTGCGCCTCCTGTATGGTCAAAAAATATGCAAGTAACAGAAGGGCCAAAGAAGAATCCCTCTCCAACCACACTGCCATATAATATATAAAGTCCAAGACCCAATTTTCCCAGTCCTTTGCTGGAACTTACTCACACATCTACGGCCCAATGCTGCCAATGCTGCCAATGGGTCCTTCCAATTTGCAGCCTCGGCCTCCATTAAATGCTGTACCCCTTCTGCATCAATCAACTTCAAAAATATCTACAAACTCCCCTTTCCAAATCTTCTCCTTCACCAGTAGCAAGACATGAGGAGTTAAAAGAATTGACGCACCCTCCTGCCCTAATGCCTACATCATCAGCCAGTCCTCCACTCGTATCCCAAACTCTGACTTTACCTCATCCAAAGAAGGGTCCCCATCCTCCTCCAGCATTGAAGGTATACTCTACAAACTGAAATCACAGCCTGCTAATGCCTGTAAACCTGCACTAACAGCCTGACCTATTTCTGCACCCTGCAAGACCCTGAACCCCCTATTACCCATGACATGACATGGCATACCTCCACCCATCCCCCAACAATAACTCCCTACTGCCTGCCCTTCAAGTCCCCCCCCCTCAGAATCCACCACATCATTACCTGATGAGGTTAAAGATGTTGCCAATGGAGCCTCAACCTCCTGTACTCTTTCTTCCACAGTTCTAGCTCACCCAACTCTCTTGGCTTTAGCTGATCCTATACTGGCCACCATCTGTTGCCTCTTCCTCATCTTTGGACCTTGTGTGGAAATTGAAGCCCCCTCATCTGATATCTCTTGAAACAACTCCTCCCCCTGCGCCATGATACTGGCCCATCTCTGCCTCATCGAACATCCCTCCATCATGGTGCCGTAATCACTGTCTGAAAACAAAGAGAGACATGTAAGTGCAAAGTGAAAAAACCTATACAGCCTATAAATGGCTAATGCAGGTCTTGAACCCAGGGCCCTGTACACTATAGTCAAAGCAATGTACCACTAAGCCATCTGAGCTGTATAAATACTGACCATATGCTCCCTTCCAGAAACCACCCCAGCACTAAATGGATCTAGTCTAGAATAAACCCCCTAGACCCTGAACACTAAATTCCTACCATCATCCTTCCCCCACCTTCAGCTTGCAAGCCACACTCAAGAGCAAAGTGGGAAACAACTTCCCATCCTATCACTAAGCATAGAACCCAGTGCCGCAACAACCACTTGCTCAATAAACAACAGTCCCAAGTGTCAAACCCATGATCCTGAACACTGTAGTCAGAGGAATGTACCACTACACTGTCTGAGCCAAACACTAGCTCATGTAATCAACATACTGCTCCATGAACCTCAGAATATGAAAAGAGTTTTTTTTTATCATCTATATCAGCAAGCTGGCCCTACAGCACATGCCCGCTATCCCCATTGAAAACCCTGCATGCCCTGCAGCAAAGATGCTCACACCATGACACCTAAGGCAAAAGCCTTAAGAAGCCACAACCACCACCAATAATTGCCTACCACGCGACCTACCCCAGTACTCCATCCACTAACGTGGACAATAATTAATTAACTTAATAAATCATTAACTTACTGGATTTTTTTTGAAATGCCAAAGATGCACCACGCATACGTGACCTCTTAACGGCCCACAAAAAAAGCCCATGAAACCACACTACCAATGAAGAGGCCCTACTCATGGAAAATAAAACAAACCTAAAATAGCAATCCACTGAGAACCGCCGACTGCATATCCTAAACCCCCTACCCACCAACACATGACCAAATACTATTTACTTGACTGCCCTTTTTTTTTTATAACAAGCTAGTGCACTGCACATGTGTTGACACCCAGCAACCATGCATGAAACCACCAACACCAATGACAATGGAAAGATGGCCCTACACATGGAAAACCTATAGAAAATTATCTGAGCAATGGCTAACAACCAAGCACGTGGAAAAACAGCCTGAAAACAAACTACCACTGCACAGTCCCCCACCATAAGCACCACCAATGCATATCAGCAACCAAAAGCAACCTTAACCACCAACAGCTTGAGACAACTGTGCCTATCCCACTATACCAAACACGCCAGTCCACCACCCAATGAATACTTACACGCGTGTCATATACATAAACCTCATAATCTTGCTAATGCTTCTGTAAATATGTTTAGATAGCCTTGAGTATGTATATGAAGCCCCTAAGCCAACTCCATCAATGCTCAGCCGTTAACAAACCTGTCACTGACTCAGGGATCTAGAGCATGAGGGCTGGTTCTCACTACACACTGGATCTAGCAGGAAAAACAAAGCTACCTGCTACCAGATACTCCCCACTCCCCTGCCCTTACCTACCAGTCCTCTTTCCAGTGACTTTCTCCACTTACAAAAAAAATTGTATACTTTTACCATCTACAAAGCTACTCCTTACCATAAGCCAATAAATGATCTTACCTTGTTGCAAATACCCAAGGCCTACCTTATTCCTCAGGATGTCTGTGCGCGATCCTGCTTCAACAACAAGATCACACCAAATGTAACACCCAACCACTAATCACACCCCAAAAACTTACAGGATCCACCCACAAACCTACCTCATTTCTTCCAACAGCCACCGGTCTGTTTAACCCCTTCTTAGCTACTCCCCTCAAACACCCTACCAACTCATCTACTCTACTTAATCCCAGCTCCTTCCCATCACCACTAAAATGTCTCATGACAACATACGCTTGTTCCAAACTTCATTTAACCATCACCTCAGACATAAGATATCATTTTGATATTTGTATAAACTTAACGAAATATCCATTTGCCTTGCTCACTTTTCACATCTAGAAAAAAGTCACGTTTTTGTAAATGCCATTGTTTTAAGTAAATATTGAAATTATACAAGCTTTACTTTATCAGTTAGTAAACTATTGCTCTGAATGGACAGCATCTCAATGACTAATATTAAGGTAAAAACACTGTGGTTTTGATAATTACCTTAGTTAATAGCAGAAGTCATGCAATCATAGCCCTGATTGTTCTAATTTGTATAATATGTAACAAAATCCTTAGGCAACTATCTGACAGTTTGTGATCTAGTAGTTAGGTACAAATATTGGCTGATGTAATCATTAGTCTGTGATAATATGATGTAACTTGTTTGCTAGGCAAATGTATTTTAATTTAATGGCTGTTACTTATTAAAATCATTGCCCATACGTGCTGTTGCAGAATCTTATCAAAACTAGAGAGGACATACCTTACTGTAGTCTTTGGCACCATCATATCTATTCTTCTGTCTGACATACCATATATACTATAAAGTACCCAGTTATTTGTTAGGTCTTAAAATCTCAATGTAAAACAAATAAGCATACTGTAATGTTATTTTAAACACCCACATATTACAAATAGAAACAAATATATAGGCTGTAATGTATTATGCAGACACACAAATAAGTGTGTGAGTAAATGTGTGTGTGTGTGTGTGTGTGTGTGTGTGTGTGTGTGTGTGTGTGTGTGTGTGTGTGTGTGTATATATATATATATATATATCTATATATATATATATCTATATATATCTATCTATATATATATATATATATATATATATATATATATATATATATATATATATATATTTATATATGTATGTCTGTATCTATATATGGGAGCGTCATCTTTAATTGATCTACCTTATTATCGACCAAAACTCATAGCAAGCAAATGGTTCAACACTGTATGATCAATCAAAAAAATAAATAAAACAATATTTTTGCAGGGAGTCTCATCAGTATTTCCCACACCCTCTGCTAATTGCATATACCATCTTCAAGATTGCACTACTATAGAGAAAGAATATATTCCCCAGTGCCCAGAGTACCACATTCAAATTGTGGAAAAGTCAGTATATTTCACTCAGTTGATTTTTGATCAGCTGTACTCTCTTTTTCACTTGTCATTGAGCAGACACACACACCCACATACACACACACACACACACACACACACACACACACACACACACACACACACACACACACACACACGTATATATAAATATATATGGATTCACTTCAGAAGCTTGAATTACCAAAATCTCAAACTGCAAATCCAAAACCAAAAGATCGAGTTTCAGAAACTCGAACGTCTGAAGCGAAACCAACAAATAAAAAAAAAACCCACAAACCTCACTTTTTTGTGCTTCCCACACCCCCCTACTTAAATATACCAACTCCAAGATCGCGCTACAGTGGGGAGATGGGAAATCTCCCATCTTGCGCTGTATGCGGAAGCGCAAAACGGGAGATTTCTCATTTCCTGTCAACACCGCAAAACAAATAAAACATTACGTACACACAGAGCATACAACAATACTTACCTCTGTGTGCACGTAACATATTAAGGTAATTCAACTCTTATTTTTGAACACTACACGTATTCGATTTACTGAAATCTCGATCATATGGTCTCGACCATATGAAATTCAAGATTTCAGTCATTCGATTATGTGAAGTGTTTCCATATATATATATATATATATATATATATATATATATATATATATATATATATATATATTATATATATCTATATGTAGAGAGAGAGAGAGAGAGAGAGAGTTGACAAATAGGGTCCAGCACTAAAGAACAGCCTTCCAAAAGAATAAATGTAGACTTAATACAAATAAACGAGTCAGGCAGTCAATTTAAGATAAACAACTTTATCTTTCCATAAATATGGCAGTCTTCCCCTTACAGTGGATAGCAAGTAATCTAGCAGCACAAACACAAACCTGTTTCGCCCCCTGGTGTCCTCAGGGTAGTACAGTCACAAATAATCTTTCCCTTAATATATAAATGGTCTTAACGCTGTAGACACATAAAACTCACAAATACCAAGCATTAATACTAGAAAGCATGAAATTACATTACAAATAGATCAATTATATACTCATTTTGTCAGCTATCATCACTACAAATTCTACGCAACCTTTGAAATTGTGCCTTAGGTATGTTGCCTACCATATGTTTTGGATGGCAGCTAAGAGCCTCCAAAAGTGCATTTTTACTAAAGGGCTTCCTATATAGCCCTTTACACATACCCAAGACACAATTTCAAAGGTTGCATAGAATTTGTAGTAATGATAATAACTACAGATTGCAAGCTGACAAAATGAGTGATAAGATTTATAAAAAGGGGCTATGATGCAGTTCAGGTTCAAATGATGAAAAATAGAGCTATTAACTTTAATAGGGAATTTTGTCTTAATGAGACGAAAGAAAGGGGACAAGATCGTCAAAAGGTAATGGTTTACAAAATTAGGTTGACTACAACTTTGGTACTAATACATTTAGATTTATAGAGGTAGTAAATAAATATTGGCACATACTGAAATCTGATGATTTCTTTGATTAATGTCTACATGACCATTGCTCATAAAGTTATCTCCGCGGTAAAAATGTAGGTTAACTTCTTTCATGGTATAAAAAATTGGATAAAAAAACTAAAGATGCCAAAACTAAGGTAATTGGGGTAGCAATTGTTGTGGTAATTGTACATATTGCAAGATAGTTTCTAGTACAAAGTCATTTACTTCTGTGAACACCCCCAAAGTATTTGAAATCAGATCATTAATCACTTGTCGCAAGGATTGGGTAGTCTATATGGCTATCTGTCAATGTGGAGCATTTTACATCGGAAAAACATCCAGGTCTTTTAAGACCAGGATAGCTACACATCTTAGTGACATTAATTGCAAGAGACAAAGGAGCGCACTTTATAAACATAAACTGGAACATGTAACTGCACATTTTGTATTTGTAGGTATAGATGCAGTTTTAGGTAAAAAACTGTCAGATATTACTAAGCATTCTATTTTAGGTAGAAAGGAAAGGTTATGGATTGTTAATTTAGGAGCTTTATATAAGCCAGGCCTAAATGAATACTGGTAAATGGTTATGATATAATATACTGGTGTCACTAGTTATATTGATATTTTCTTGTGGATGTAGTCTTTATATGGTTGAGGTAAAATTTATGTATTGAGATTACATAGCATATTGATATTAGATTATATTTAATATGTTATATAATTGATCTATTTGTAATGTAATTTCATGCTTTCTAGTATTAATACTTGGTATTTGTGAGTTGTATGTGTCTACAGCCTTAAGACCATTTATATATTAAGGGAAAGATTATTTGTGACTGTACTACACTGAGGATGCCAGGGGGTGAATCAGGTTTGTGTTTGTGTTGCTGGATTGCTTCCTATCCACTGTAAGGTGAAGACTGACATATTTATGGAAAGATAAAGTTGTTTATCTTAATCTGACTACCTGACTGATTTATTCATATTAAGTCTACATTTATTCTTTTGGAAGACTGTTCTTTAGTGCTGGACCCTATTTGTGAACTGTTTGTTGGTTTGGTACTTGCACAACATTGGCTACGTGCACTGAAACTTTGGGTTTGCGTATATATATACATACAGTATGTGTGTGTGTATATATATATATATATATATATATATATATATATATATATATATATATATATATATATATATATATATATATGGGTCCCCTTTAGTTGACCGAACCGACGATTCCCCGACACGCGGAAGATGAAGACCAAACGACCGACAGGTAAGTTTACCGAAAGGGTGATTTGCCGACAGCGGAAAGACCGACAAGGGTAATGTGAGTGCAACTCGGTAAGTGTGCGACAGTGACGGAGTTAGGAGCGGCCAGGTAAGTGTGCGATATTGTGGGATTTTGGGTTAGGGTGTGGGAAAGGTGAGTGTGTGTTAGTGTCGGAGTTAGGGTTCGGGTAAGGTAAGTGTGTGATAGTGAGGGACTGTAGTTTAGGGACGGGTTAAGTGAGTTAGGTTTAGAGTGCGGGTGGGGTGAGTGTGCGATAGTGACGGGCTTTATGTTCTTCGGTGCGCTAAGTGAATTAAGGTTAGGGAGCAGGTAGGTGAAGTGTGCGATAGTGACAGTCTTTAGGTGTAGGAATGCGTTAAGTGAGTTAGGGTTAGGGTGCAGGTAGGGTGAGTGTGCGATAGTGTCGGACCTTGGGGTTAGGGGTGGGTTAAGTGAGTTAGGGTTAGGGTGCAGGTAGGGTGAGTGTGCGATAGTGTCGGACCTTAGGGTTAGGGTTTGGGTTAGGGCTAGTGGCTATGCTATGTAGTGTAATGTGTTGTTTACGTTCGGTGTGTCGGTGTAATGGTGTTCGGTGTTTTGCGTTGTCGGTTTTGTGTGTTGTCGGTTATGTGGTCTCGTGGTTTGTGTGTTGGTGAATTGGCGTGACGGTATTTTAAAGTAGACCCATATATATATATATATATATATATATATATATATATCTATATATATGTGTGTGTGTGTGTGTGTGTGTGTGTGTGCCACATACATATATATATATATATATATATATATATATATATATATATATATATATATATATATGTATCTATATATATGCCACATACACACACACACACACACACACACACACACACACACACACATATAGATACATAAATATGTAGTATATATATATATATATATATATATATATATATATATATATATATATATATATATATATATATATATATATATATGCATGTATACATACACACACACACACACACACACACACATATATATATATATATATATATATATATATATATATATATATATATATATATATATATATATATATATATCACATTTCATCAGTCTACCTAATTATCCACCAAGGATAATCATAAAATAATGGTTGAGCACTAAATTATCAATCCACAAAAAAATAAATAAATAAATAAAAATAAAACAAATAACAACAATAAAAAAACAATCCCCCGGATTCAGCAAACTTCTGTGCAGGAATAGCTTATTCCTGCAAGGAAAGGGACCGTTCCCATGCAGCACACCTGCATGTCATGCATATATATGAAGGGGCACTGCTGTGCTCTAAAAGGGACATGGTTCTGTGTGTGAGCGCAGAGGGCATGTCCATGTAGTGCATGGACACTAAATACTCCCCCTGCACTCAGAAAGTGCTGTACGGCACTTCCAGAACCATATTGGCATAATATTAGAGCTTAGCTCTAATATTATCCCACTATTTCAGTGTCTGCAGACACTGAAATGTAAAATAGAAGCATTTCAGTGTCTGCAGACACTGAAAGCAAAAGGGCAGTAGGAAAGCAATACAGGGGGTGTGTCACAGCCACTCTGACACACCCCCTGTATTGCTAAAGCACCATATGACACTTCTGCAGTCTGCAGAAGCAGGTAATGTCTGCAAATGCACACATAATAGGGGATGTACCTATCAACTGTACAGATTTTTGCAGAATGTCCAGAGTTTTGCCTCATATCTTTGGTGTTCCTCTTAAAATCTGTACCTTCCTGGCAAATACCTGAGGATTGAAGTAATTAATAATGACAAACATTTGAGTTTAAAACTCCAAATCCTTCAGAAAAGTCATGCTAATTCAAAACCTATTATTCTATCAACTAAGTTTGTAAGAGCAATATCTAAAATTTGTCCCTATTTGTCCCCCCATCATTTTAGGCTTTGTCCAGAATTTTTGCTCTAGAAGGTTGAGAGGTATGATAGGGGTTACATCCTCCAAGTGTACACAAGCACAACCCCAGCCCCACAAAAGAAATAAAGCACAAACTGAACATGTAATGCATCAGCATGAAACACGCACAGAACCTTGAAAGCCCAATCATTGCAATATGTCACAAATACAGCCCCACGTAGTTGTCACAACACCACAATGCACACCCTTATAACCTACAGAAAATAATAATAATAATAATATATCCCTGTTTATAATGCCCTAAGAGATGTTTAAGTGTAGCTGAGTGGGTGTGTATATTACAGCTTAAACATCCCAAAGGAGTTAAATGAAAATAGAGACAGGAAAAGATCCAAGTCATGACAGTGTAGTGGTTAGACTAACATGTGCGTGTTCAGGGCTCAAGCCCCAGGGTCGAGTGAAAGTAGTGTTAAACGTATTTTAGTAAACATAAACTATGTGGCAATTAGTTTTTGCCAACCAGGGTAGAGTTGCAGTTCCAAAAGTGAGATGGCAGTGTAGCAAAGATGTGAAACCCCCATATAAACTCACATGTCCCCTGCAGTATAGTCACACAGGAATGTAATGTAATGAAAGCACGTAGGGAGATGTAGTGGAAGGTAAATGTAAAAGTATAAATGTGTATGTAAATATTTATGTTATATTACACAATGACTCGCCGTTAACATACAAATATGAGTATGCTAACTGGCCAGCCCAAACAGAGTGCCCATTGTAAATCCAAGAGTATGCAAATGGAAAAAGGTCTGGATGCCTGGACTATTTCCATTTGTATACCACATGTTTGAATTTCCAGTCTGCAGAGATAGCAATGGGGAAATCTCTGTTGTATTTATAAACATATCTCGCGATATGTTACAAGTCAAAGGACGCATATAATATAGCAAGATATCGTAAAAAATGCAATGGAGATCCTCCTGTCAACAGAGAAAGGAAGATCTCTGTTGCATTTTTAATATATCTCACAATGTCATACGAGTTCATCACCTTGTATAAAATACTAAGATATGTAAAAAAAGCAAATGAGATCCCCCTATTTCTGTTGCTACTTCTGCACAGCACTGATGTACTGCGTAAGTGTGGGAACATGTCCCTTACGCATGTGCAGTACATCAGAAATGGCCCAGGATACAGGAAAACTGTGGAAGGGCAGCATGGAGGCATGATACAATGACATTTTTAAGAAAGGTATGTATTGTTTTTCTTAAATAATGTCATTGTATAATAGCAATAACCCATGGCTGGGTGTGGGCAATGCTGGATCTACCCACGGTTGGCATTGTATGGTCATGAGGGCATTGCCTTTGTGACCAAACCACACCAACTGTGGGTAAATCCAGAATTACCCATACCCAGCTGTGGGTTATTCCTTAAATATAACATTATACACATGATATGCAGAAATGTGTCTTAATCCATCAGACCTTGTTCTGCCCAGCAACACGATAGTCAGCCATGCCAAGTCTCAAACCCAGGATGCTGTTTTCACCAATCACACTAACATACCCCTATACAATCAAATCTGTGAGATGTTGTAGTGCTTTAATGAACATATCCTGCATTCAGGTCATTTAACATTAATAAAAAAAACAGCAGTCCCAAATGTTGAATCTGTTACCCTGACCATTTTAATCAGAGGAATGTACCAGAACACCATCTCAGCTGTAGGAACTAATGTTGCTTTTTCAAACATATCATGCAATAGAGGCATACAACATTAGGGGAAAAGTGTTTTGGAACCCTTTGTGCATTGTATATAGACATGTACACACACACACACACACACACACACACATATATATATGTGTGTGTGTATGTATATATATATATATATATATATATATATATATAAATATATATATATATATATATATATATATATATATATATATATATATATATATATATGTCAGATTAAACATATATATGTAAATGTACAGTCATAATATATACATATATATATATATATATATATTTATATATATATAGATATATATATGATATATATATATATATCTAGATAGAGATATATATAGATAGATATATATATATATTTATAGATATAGATATATATATATATATATATATATATATAGATAGATAGATAGATAGATATATAAAACATGCAGCGCAGTTATATCTCCAAATCATCCCTCCCAACCTGTTTAGTGCAAGGAACCTGAACAAAGACTGTAAAAGGGGGGGGGCACATATATGGACATAGTTAGGAAATCATTGTTTCAAATGAAGACGTGTGACAGCAACAGCATGTGTTTCAGAAGACAATCACTGAAGGATATGATGATGGAAACTGAAATGTCATGTCATGTATTTACCGACATAAATCCTTGGATCGTTACCGTGATTTATCAGAAAAATAGAAATAAATTGTGGAACTGAACAAAAGTATGGTCCAAACATCTGGACATTCTGGGAAACTCTGGCTGTGGAGAGGTATGCTCAGAACCCCTTAATGCAATGAGTGTGGACCAAGCCTGACAAAGTGGGGGGACAAAGGCATGAAAATAGGGACATGTACAAAACACATTAGTAGATAAGCTGAGAACGTTCATGTAGTAACAGTGTATTTCCTAACATATGCAAACTGAAATATCATAATTCCAAGACTCAATTGCTTCTCATTAGTTACTGACCTATCATCCCATTGATGTGTCATGCATACATAACAGTTATGGGGACCAAACCAAAGATATTGGCCACACAGCTGGACATCCGATGAATATGTGGACATAACAGAACAATAGGAAAACTACACTGAGCTACCAATCAATGTCCAGACTACAATCAGACTGACATAACACTATCCAAGTCCAGCTCTGGGGATGTACACATGCAGTAGCAAATATAACAGGCAGTACAGGGATGTAATGCTAGTGGAACACAGACACTGGTGTGAAAGTGCATACCCCCAAACAAGTGCACCACAGTGACAGGAACATACCAGTAAGCAAACTGAACACGACAATATAATACTGTGAGAGCAACCATATACCGTTTACCACTCACACATTACCCCTACATATACTGCCCCAATTCTCAGTGTACTAGGAATCCAGAGGTGTTACATGACATTTCACATTCAGCCCCTACAAGCATACGGACCTGATAGAGCACCAGCAGCTGTAGCAGCATGCAGAAGGAGATAGGTAAAGTATGTATGGCAATCACAGCTGCTACTCTCCCTACCCAGCCTAAAAGACATAAACACACAACACTGTTACACAACCTTGGCAGTCTGTTCACAATGACCAGACAGACATACTATCATATGAACAGATTTCCACAGAATTGCCAAGGTGTAGAATCATAACCCTGGCCACCGATGTATACCATGGCCAGGAGTCTGCCAGGTCATTGTCATTCTAACTGGTGTCTATTTGGTAATTAATGGTATACCATACGTCTGAACCTTGTAGTGCAGGACATCTGGACAACGCATGGCATATGTATGGGAAGGGGGCTGGGAAGAGGGACATATCACATGTAATGGTGTAACAAATTGAGAAAGTAGCTGCTGTTACATGTGTTGTTGTAACATCACAACCCTGAAGGAAATGATGTGTGGAACACCAATGGATGACAACACATACTGACTACAATCCTCACATTATCCTGAAGGTCAGTCCATATGATGGAACTAGTAGCTGTGTCCAGGCCCACAACACAATACTATGTGGGCACCTACATAGCTGAATGGCCTCAGCAATACCCGACAGGATAACATCAACAGCCTCAAGGTAGGCTGAATGCTTGTGGTGGACAGCAGCAATACACAAACCACAGACTTGGTCCCTAGATTGGCTGTACAGGCCGAATCAGGAGCAGGCACCAACCTGGCATCAAGTCAGCCTTTGTCTGATCAAGCATATAAGGTCACAGGTTGAGTACTGTAAGGCTAACTATGAGTACAAATTGGACACATCCACCAAGGCCAATCACAAGGCCATCTTTACATATGTCTGCAATCTCTGAGGCTACATACCAGCCCATCTGTAATGGGGCCAATCAGGCCACATATACACGCAACATAGCTATAGGCAACCCACTGCAGATAGGATAAGGGCAGACATCACCCCCTGGCTCAGCAGCACTATAGCTGGATATGCACAGCACACACACTCCTCCCCTCATCACCAGTGAGCAGGTACATATTGCCTACTGAAAGGAAACAAATGTAGGTATCCGTGGCACCTGATACCATCCCTGTCTGCATCCTGCATGAACACAGGCATGTGTACCCAGCAATGTTACACACCGTAGTCACAACAAGGCTTGGAACCATCCACACCACATCCACATGGAAGATGGCTAATGTCATCCCTCCACACAAACATGAATGAGGAGTACAGGAGTAAGTAATTAAGTAGGCCTCATTGGGGGAAATATGACACCTCAGGGCCAGCAATGCAATGCAAGCAGATACAGTGCTGATACGTTACAGGGGTATGGTGTGGTTGTGAATGGTGACTACTGGTATTCAATGTAGATGTACAGGTTCTGCACATATGGTTGCCAAATGTATGAGGTCCTATGATGTGTCTTCCTCGTAATGTCTCCCAGGTGCAATGTTAAATTAGCAAAGGTCAACATTTTCAGAAACTTAGACAAATATAATCATAGAAGCCATACTACACAACCATGCCATAATGTTTGGCTGGAGCCAGCAACACCTACAGGAGAGGACTGGCCTGTGGGACAACCTTGTCCACAAGGTAAATGATGTTGGCCTGCATGCATGTACATACGAGCAAGTCTGGCATCATGAAAGTGACCTCATACACCATGCCTGGCAAATAGCTGCTGCAATGGCCAGGGACCACACAGCCACAGGTGTGGGCCTGGCCTTGCAGCCCCCTAGCGACCACCGGGGAGCTCCATGGGTACCTTGGGGCACCCATCCAGGTAAAACATCAGAGTACAGACCCCCCTACATACTGGAGGTGGTTGGCACCCAGACAATGGATGAGGAATGTGCAGGTAAGGCCCCAGTGTAGATTATTAGACTAGTGTAGCAGTCATACTTTTAATTGTAGAGTATCTATGTACACAATTCCAGTCAGATTGCAGTTGTGGATGGGGTTTTCTAATGCACAGATGTGCACATATATGGTGAAGGACAGCAAATATTGTAGTATTGAGGGTTGTACTGTACATGTACACACATGCTGCATCCATCCTGTACCAATGCCACTTGTGGGTTTGCTGACCATCTCCCCTCACACAACTACCTAGATCCCCCCTGTCTGCATGTGGGACTGCAACCTGCAGCTGGTGAGTATGCAGTTGTATTGTTGTGGTTTGCCAGTACCCCAGGCATGTGAAGGCCATGCAGTGTACCATGCACACAACTGTCACTCATACCCATATTATTTTATCTGCATGTTCACCTGTGTTGGGGTCAACTGCATTGCATCACAGTGGTCACCACAGGGGCCTATCTGATGAGAATGTATCATCCCTGTAGCATAACACATGGCCTGTCAGTGCAAGACTTCTGGACAGAGAGCAACACAATGGTTGGATGAACGGCCTAAGGTAGGGACATGTTTGAAACATTACTGTCATATAGTGGATATAAACAGTGTACACACCCCAGTTAAGATGCCAGGTATTTGTGATGTCTATACAAATTGAGACCAGAATATGTCAGTACTCATCTTTTCCAAACTGTAATGTGACCCATTTCATGAACAATTCCCTGTACAAACAATTAAACTGTTGGCCACCAGATATTAAGTATACAAACCCCACAATAAACTGGATGCATATGTCTGCGCACCCTTCAAATAATATTGCAGCAGCTTGTGATTTACGGACAGCATACAGTCTGCTTGGGTACACAGCAGCCATCAAGTAAAGGCACTGTGACTAACACCAAATAACAGTCTGCTGTCCAAGTGGGATAACCATGACATATGCTCAGTTGCCTGCAACAGCAACAGCCATGACTTGCAGACAGCGTACAAAGCAGCAAAGGGATCTCACGTTTGAAAGCTATCAGTCAAGAGTAGAGTACAACATTACCACAGCAGTGCATATACCATGGAACACAGTGGAGACAGTTGTCAAAAGGTGGAGTGTATATGGGACGATAGCGTTGTTGACAAGAACCTGATGTCCCACCAACAATTATGACAGCACATGTCAAGACCTGGCCAGGGAGGTTGCAGGGGACACACAGCAAAACTGAGGGAATTGCAGGAACCCCTTGCTAGTACTGGTGTTTTGTACTACCTGGTAGAACACTCTCCCATATGCTGCATATGTCTGGCCTATGGGGTAGGGTCAGAAGATGGAAGCATTCCCACACACCAAAAACAGCCAGGGGTGGATACACATTGCAATACAGCACATCATGTCTCCCAAAAGCATGTGTGAAAATGTGTTCTGGTGTAATGAGACTAGGGATCAACATCACAGCCACAATACCAACAGGTATGTGTGGTGCACAAGCAACACCTCAAGTAACCTGAACACCAACATCTCCATGGTGAATCACACTGGTGGCAGTGGCCTGCTGTGGGGCTGCTGTTCCACAGACAGAACAGCACCCGTAGTCATGGTGGTGGGAATTCTGAACACTTCCTAATAACATCCACTTCTGCCCAAAATCCATCAGGCGTATGCATGAACGCTGAGGATGAGGAGGTGTGCCAACCTTCAAATTGAGAAAGAACTGCAGCATACATCCAAAGCTACCTAAGAATGGCTCCACCTGAACACAAACATGGGTATGGATTGGCCCAGCCAGAGCTTAGACCTACTCCAGATAGAAAACCCTATGTGACCCGATGAGGGCTGTGCACATGAACTGCCCTTGCATTTTGACAGAGTTGGGTGAACTTTGCATGGAAGAGTGGCCAAATAATGGCAAGTCAGGATGTGCCATGCTGATAGGCACCTTCACAAGAAGAGTGAATGCTGTACACCACTTACAAGGTGCTTCAACAACTTAGCATTTTAAGAGTTTGCACATGCATGCAATCAACATATTGTACATAATACATGTATCACATGTGTTTGTTCATCGATTGGATTGCACCGGTCATATGTCACATGGAAAGTGGGTGACATATTTGAATGCATTATTGTGGTTTCATCCTCTATATTACAAGAAAATAGCATGTTAGCAGGGTTGTGTACACTTATCATATCCACTGTAAGCTTACAAGGCTGGTGGTGTAACAAGGATTGTGTGACTATACATTCACTGCTCGTTTACAGATCTGACACTCACATGTATGTCATTAATCAATGATGTCACTCCTCAGATCATCCCACATATGTTACAGAGAAACACATGGGTTATGAGAAATAGAGCAGACATATGAGCCAGACCGCTACACATCCTGTGAGGATATGTACAGTTGTGAGCTACGTTCTGTAGTACTTGCCACTGTGCTATACAGGTGGACAGCAATGATGTGTACATGGTTGCAGTCTGTGCTGGGGAATGGCTATCACACACTAACACTAATTTTGTATCCCAGAGCTCTATATTGTCAGTTCACGTTGTACAACTGGCTGTAATGCATGATGTTGACAGCTGTGTGTCATGAATGTCACCATGTGGGTAATGTGTGGTCTGTGTAACAGATTTGTGCCACCTCACCTGTAAGTGTGTGTGTGTGTGTGTGTGTGTGTGTGTGTGTGTGTGTGTGTGTATATATGTATATATATATATATATATGTATATATATATATATATATATATATATATATATATATATATATATATATATATATGTATATATATATATATATATATATATGTATATATATATATATATATGGGAGCGCTACAGAATCCTGAAAGCTCAAAATCCTGAAGCCCAAAATCCTGAGACCAAAATCCTGAAAGTTCAAAATCCCGAAAACTCAAAATACTGAAAACACAAAATCCTGAAAACACACAGGATACTTATTCCAGCACAAGTGCATGCAAAAAGAAATAAAACACAAACTATATTACTGTTTTGCAAGTATAAGCAGAGGGGCAAGCCCCCTGCACCCCCCACGTGGGGGGCTGCGGCCCCCACACCCGCTACTACTTACATATAGCAACTCCAAGATTGCACTTAGTGTGGTGAAGTGCAATCTCGGAGTTGATATATTTAAGTAGCAGGGGGTGTGGGGGGCGCAGCATATAATTGAAGAGTAATATGTTTCTGTATGTACTTGTAGTGGAATATAGTAAGTGTTTGTATCCTGTGTGTTTTCAGGATTTTAAGTTTTCAGTATTTTGAATTTTTGGGATTTTGAACTTTCAGGATTTTGGTCTCAGGATTTTGGGCTTCAGGATTTTGGGCTTTCAGGATTCTGTAGCGCTTCTATATATATATATATATATATATATATATATATATATATATATATATATAGATATATATAAATATATATATATATATATATATATATATATATATATATATATATATATATACCAGCCATTCCTCTCACAGGTGGCAATGGGGTCTGAGTTCCCCCCTTTTGAAACAATTTCAATATCTCTGCAGACTCTGCCAATGATGATAGGAATACTGAAGTACAGGTGGGGTTGTCAGGGGCTGAATCTGTGCCATTAGTTGGCATCCCACTTTTGCGCTTCCCATCACAGCACATAGTGACAATGCCCACATATACCCCATCAACAGTGGCCATAGATGATGGACAGTTGAGAGGTGATGGCATTGAACAGGCTAGTGTGGTGACTATGGTAGGTGTGAGTGTAGCTACTGGTCATAGCCAGAGTTCAGGTAAGGTCCTACACAGGCAGATAGACAGGGGTGCTTGCAGGAGGAATGCTGCTTGTCAGGCCACTGTTGCAAGTGCTGCAGAAGAAGTCATCAGGCACATGTTCCAGGCTGTCATGGATGCACAGGCACATAATGAATGCCACAAAACACAAATACTCAGGGTGGTGGATGCAACTCTCCCTGATGTACGTGGTGACATACATGACCTTGTTGAGTCCACACATCAAAATACTGAGATGTGGATCCAACCACAAACTAATCACCTTCGGAATCCACATCCCTCCCACCCCCTGTAAAGGTAACCACCATGACAAACACCTCCAAAGCTAACCTTGGGCTCCTTAAAACAGAGGTGGCTAAGTTCACGGCACCCATGCAAATGGAGAATAGTTGCATGACCACTAGATCATACACCAATGCACTGTATGAACACATACACATATGCATGGATCTTGCCATGACCAATAAATCTAAGAAGTTGTCATCCAAAACAGGTAACCAATGTGGTGGTCCCCTGCCATACACAAACTCAACAATGGAACAAATAAACTGATTTGCAAAAAGGTGAAGTCCCAAGACTGGAACAACTCCTCCCTTATCAGCCTCAACAAAAGGTTGAGATCACTCATCAAATCCACTAAAGCTAGCTATGAAAACAGAATTGCAGCAGATAGGAAAGACAAACACAAGGCCTTCAAGAGTTATGTGAATAATCTCCATGCCAATACCCAGATATGCTCTGAGCTACTGCACAATAGTACTGCCTATACCGAGCCAACAGATATTGCCAATATACTCTCTGACAGATTCAGTGCCAACCTGACCCCTCTCCCCCCCCAAAGGACCGTCACAATAGCAGCAGATTGCCAGACACCCAGTATTACTGCTGCACAGGGTAAAATAGCACTGACCAAGGCCAAGAATACATCTTCTATGGGACCTGAGAATATCCCTGGCTGTGTTGTACATGAACTAAAAAGTGACCTGGAGCCACACCTGTGTGCACTGTTCAATCAAAGCCTCACCTCAGGCTTTGTCCTTACCAAATGATGCACTGCTACAATCATCCCTCTCCACAAAGTAGAAGTGACTACAGACCCTACGACTATCACTCAATTATCCTGATGAGTCTGATATGCCAAGCTATGGAACACATTATCATACACCTACTAAACAAGGATATAAGAGAACTGGATCCCACACAGTTTGGTTTTGTGGAGGGTAGATCATGCCTACTCAAACTGGTCAACTTCTTTGAGTCAGTCACTAGAGCTGTGGATGATGTCAAGGTAGTTATACAGCCTACCTTGATCTGGCCAAGGCCTTTGATACCATTCCCCACTCTGGAATCATAGAAATGGAATCATAGAAAACCCACTAAGGTAGACATCAACCCCTATATCTCTAGGTGGGTTGCAAACTGGCTCACACATAGACCCATGGTGTGAAAGTAGCTGACTCCAAGTCAGACTGACGACCAGTCACAAGTGGGGTCCCACAGTGTTCGGACTCAGGTCCTCCCCTGTTTGGTATCTATTTCTCTGAAGTGCAGGCCATCACAAGGGTACTCTAGTTGACAAAGTCTGTAGATGATTGCATGTTGGGAGCTATTATTAACTACCCAAGTGATGTTGACAATCCAGCAGAAAGGCCTCACTGAAACCAACGTATGCTGTCAGAAGCATGGCCTGAAGCTCAATGACCAAATATGTGTCAGCATCCCCTTTGGGCACAACTCAGTTCCCATAAATCACCACAGTGATGGTAGTCCAGTGAACACAGAAGGCATTATAAGAAATCTGTGAACACAGGTTGACAGCAACCTCTCTTTGGACCACCACATTGCCACTGTGGGCAGACAGCCCTTCTATGTGGAGCATCTGATTACTAATGGTTTTGCATCCAGGAAGTAGGGGGTCATTATCTTCCCCCTACCTTCCCTCATTAGGCCAATCATTTGGCATGTACCTGAATGGACACCTGCAACAACTGGAGAGGCTGCAAACATACCTCACAAAGATGATCCTAGGCCTCTAACAGTTATCCTATATGGACAGACTCAAAGCACTCCAACTATTCTCTGTCTAATATTGCCTACTTAGAGGCTATCTCTGCTTGCCCTACAAAGCTATGTCTGACCCAGCTATGTTAGAAATGTTACATCCAAGGAAATCCCAATCCCTCCATGCCACATGCTCCAGAGACCTCAAACTCATTACCACAATCAACAGAACATGCCACAGGGATGGGTGCATAACCCAGACACTGCCCATGCTATGGACTAGACATCCCATACATGTCAATCAGAGCACCTCACTGGCCCTCTTCAAGATAAATCTTGTTGAATGGATGGGAAATAGAGAATTCACCCCAGGGATCACTGCAGTGGCTCTACTCCACAGACGCACTGGGAAATAATGTCAGGTGGCACAATGACAGGGTAATCCTCTGGCTAGACTTGTAAAGGCTCCAGGGTCATTAGCCTAGTACACACCTATGAACCTATGAACCAAAACATCTGGATATCCCATAGACATCTGTACAGATGACTGGAATGGCCTGTACAATGATTTAACATGCTGCATGTGAGGCAGATGCCATTACCATGCTATGTAAGGTAATGCCATTGGGAGGTGGTAAACAGGCATGGATGGTACACCAATCAAAATGCTATCAGCCAAAACAGGATATGATCTTTGGCCAAAGGGGCACACAGACAGTCATCAGTACTGAGAATAGAGCCCCTACCTGTCTAGTTATTTCTACTACAGTGTTATGCAGTTATCAAACATGCTACAGAGCTTACATAACTGTTGCACATCTCAAGTAACTTCTAAGGTGAATGACATCAGCAGGCCTAGTAAAGTAGTCTGATGGGACAATTACAGGGTGATACACAAATCAAAATGGTATAGCCCACACAGTATAAGATTCTCTCAAACACACACACACACACACACACACACACACACACACACACACACACACACACTTGCTAGTACTGGGATTAGAACTCTTGCCTATCTAGTTATGCCTACTATAGTGCTTCATAGTTACTGCATGCACTACAAAGCTTACTGAGCTTTCACATGACCAAAGCTGCTGATAACTGCACAGCTGAGGTAAAGTATTACAGGTGGCAGTAAGTCTCCCTTCCGTTCCACCCATACATCGTGCTAGTTATTTCTGTCTTGCACTTCAAATGGCATTATGGCTTGGCACTTCACCAGGTTAATGTATCAATAAGTGTGACACAGCTGGGAACTGTCAGCAGTACTCGTTCATCACAGAAGTAGCCCCAGTACGTACTAATTATGTCCAACCCTCCTAGCATGATTGTAGGGCAGTTTTCTGTGCTGTCACCCATTACCCTGGTGCACTTGTCAATTCTGAGGCACTGTTGCAACTACCTCATGTACACAGACAACCCTCCACCCTAAACTCCAAATACTCAGACCTGTGGGAGTTACCTGTATATCACCCAATGTGGACATATGCACTCTCCAGAAAAGACTGGACTAGCAAGTCAAGAAGATAAGATCAACACCTGCACCACACCATGTGGAACACATAGCTCACCATGACACCCACTTTGACAGCCATGACATACAGCAAAAAGCCACACACCCACCTTCACAGAGGCACTCAATGGACATTTACCCAAACAGCACAGACCAGCAAGACAGACACCTACTCAGACACTATGACATGGCACATGCCAAGGGATACATATTTAACCTACACGGTGTGCCCCTCAACCTAAGCTCCTAAGGCTAACCACCTTGCACAATACAGTGCTCATGGGTAACTGACTACAGAGGCATGCACATATCCCACTCACTAAGTTGAATAACGAGCAGGTAACACCCAAATATCTATCACATGTCAGCATCCAGCACATGACACAGCCAATCATGGCACTCCACAACAACTACGAGTATGACTCTGTGTCCATGTGAGTGTGAATGATCTGGAACACATCTCCCTGGACTGCATGACAGGAGACATGGTTGAACTCTCTGATTATGTGGTCCAGGCAGCTGTGACAGTAGCCCTAAGCAGTATCCTGCTGTCACGCAGAATGATGCTGTGGTACTATCAACAGATGATTGACTGCAACATTGGCTTACATGTTTTGTGTCATTCTCAGAGGATCCAGTATCTCACTGCTTGGGATGACATGATTGACAGAAATCAATCCCCCAGGTTCACAAAGCTCCATGTTGGAATAGCGTTATTCCAACACAGAGTGGTTTGTGTCCATGTAGAGCAGATCTGTGTATGAGCACAGGAGGGAATGTCTGAGAGCAGAGCTCTCACAATATACACGCCCCCTGCATGGAAGGAAACAGCAGTGAGAGTGTGTGTCCACGGACACTACTGTTAGTGTCCATTGATTTAAAAAAAAGTAAAACAGTAAAGCACACATGATATATTCCCAAGTATATAAGAGCAATATTTAAAATCTGTCCCTATTTGTTCCCCCATCATTATATGCTTTCCCCAGAATGTGTGCAAGTATAAGGTAATGCAAAGCCCCTGTCATGTTATTAATGTTCACACAGCCCCCACACAGATAATGGTGCAGAAAGCAATGTCCATACCCCTAGTAAAACAGTCAAAACACATAATTTTTTTTCATTTTATTTATAGGTTCATAGGTTCATAGGTAGGTACTAGGCTACCTGCCCAAGGGCATTTATAAGCCTAGCCAGAGTGTGTCGGCTTTCACCACCCCATTGATTAATTAACTGAGCCTCTGTCAAGCAGAGCCAATGAAGTGATCCCACGGGTGTATTTTCTGTTATCCACCCACTCATCAAGGCTTCTCTTGAAGAGTGTTAGTGAGGGGCTCTGCCTAATGTTGTTAGGAATTTTGTTCTAAAACATGGGGAGTCTCTGTGAAAGGAATCTATCCCTCCAGCATGTTCTATTTATTGTTGTGGTGAGGTTTAGCTCACTGGAGCGTGTGACTCAAAGCGACTTGGATTTCTTTAGGTGGAGCATGTCAATCAATTCTGAGTTGGACATGGCTTTGTAAGTCAGGCAGAGATCACCTCTAAGTAAGCGATATGCCACTGAGTACAGCCGGAGTTTTTTCAGTCGGGCTGCATAGGACATATGTTTGAGGCCAATAATCCTCTTGGTGAGGTGCTTTTGTGGTCTTTCAAGCTGTTGGAAGTGTTTTGTGAGGTACATCCCAAATGGGGAATTGTACTCTATGATGGGTCTGATGAGTGATGAATAGAGGGGCACTATAACCTCTTTATTTCTAGAAGTGAACCCCTTAATAATTAGATGGTCCACATAGAAGGATTTCCTAACTACTTTGGCAATATGATTGTCAAAGGAGAGCTTACTATCTACCTGGATCCCCAGATCTCTTATTACCTCTTCTGTATTAAGGGGGCTGCTGCCTATGTGGTAATTCATGGGTGTTTTGTTTTTCCCAAACGGTTGGCATTTAGCTTGAGGCCATGACTTTGACACCAGGTGTCTGTCTCAGTAAAGCCTTTTAGGAGGATTTCCGTGTCAGCTGGAGAGTCATTTATGGGTCCCAATTTGCAGTCATTGGCAAACTTTGTTAGCCATAGTCCTCCTGTGTTTGCCTGTACTTCTGAGAAATATATGCCGAACAGTAGGGGTCCCAGAACCGAGCCTTGCTGGACACCACTTGTGACTGGTTTAGAGTCAGACCTGGAGCCCGCTATTCTTACTGTGTGAGTTCTGTCTGTAAGCCAGTTGGCAACCTATCTTGTGATGAAGGGGTTTATGTTCAGGCTGGTGAGTTTTTCTATAATACCTAAGTGAGGAATTGTGTTGAACACCTTGGCGAGATCAAGGTAGGATGTGTGAGCCACCTTTCCCTCATCTATGGCCTTGGTGACTGTCTTGACGAAGTCAACCAGGTTTAGTAGGCATGATCTGCCCTTGAAAAAGCTGAACTGAGTCATATCAAGTGTTTGGAGGTTCCCAATGTCTTTGTTAATGAGTTCCATGATGATGCGCTCCATAGCCTTGTAGACTAGGCTAGTCAGGCTTATGAGGCGATAGTTACCAGGGTCAGTTGTGGCCCCTCCTTTGTGGAGCAGAATAACCATTGCTGTGTGCCATTCTATGGGCATGTAGCCTGTGGAGAGGCTGAGGTTGAACAGCATGTTTAGGTGGTGGGTTATTTCGTTCTGTAGTTCGTGCAAGATGCAGCCTGGGACACCATCTGGCCCCATTGATGCTGTGATTTTGGCTTTTGAAAGGGCTGTTTTCACCTGTGCTTCTGTGATTTCTAGGACACTACACTTTTCTGGTATTGTTGTGGGCCCTTTTGAAGGTGAGAGGGAGGTGAAGTTTGCACTGAATCTATCTGCCAGTATGTTGGCAATATCAGTAGGCTCAGTATATTTTGTGCTATTTTGCACTATGTCAGAGCATATCTGCGAGTTGCCACTTAGATTATTGACATAGCTAAAGAAGGCTTTGTGGTTTTCTTTCAAATCCTTGGCTATTTTTCTTTTGAAGTTAGCCTTGGATGATTTTATGAGGGACCTTAGTTTCTTACTGATACTGATCAGGGATGTCTATCCTTCTTGGGATTTGCTTTTTCTCTGAACTAGTTTCCTCCTTTTGTTGTATAACCTGTTTATGGCAGGGATCCACCAGACTGGTTTCCTTCTCTTAGGGGAGTGAGTCTTGGTCTTGCTAGGGATGGCACGATCCATGCATCCGTGTAGGTGCTCATAGAGTGCAATTGTAAAGGATTCTGCATCTTGGGCAGTGTTATCCTTTAGCGTGGGGGCTGTGAAACTTACCACCTGTGCCTTAAGTAAGGTGAAGTTTGCTTTAGAAAAGTTTTTCACTGTGGTTTCATTTGTTGGGGCTGGTGGTGGGTGTTGAAATCCAGGGTGATTAGTTTATGGTCTGATCTAACCATTGACAGGTTGACCTTCGGTACAGAGCACCTGTCGCCCATGTTAGTGATGACCAGGTCCAATATGTTGTGGCCTCTGGTAGGGGAGTTTACCAGCTGATTCAGGGCATTTGAGCTGATAAATTCCAGGAAGCGCTGAGCCTGGGAGTTTGTACTCAAGTAGTTTTCCCAGTTAATGGTAGGGTAATTGAAATCTCCCGAGATCAGGGTGTTCAGTAGGACCTTCATGTTTTCCAGTGTCTCCAGAAAGGCGGAGTGGTGGTCCCGGATCATGGAGGGTGATTTCCCCCCAGCAATAAAGTTTAAAGTGTAGCAACAAATTAAACAGCCCTTGCAGGTCCTGAACCCAGGACCCCATACACCATGATCAAAACACTTAACCACTAAGCCATTTAAGATGTACACTATTGTAAACTTTTTCTAAGCCATTTGAGATGTAGACTCTTATGATGTTTTTCCTAACATGTCATGCACTCTGGTTATTAAACATTAATGGAAAACACATGGACATAGGTCTTGAACCAAGGAGCCCATACACCACAATCAAAGCAATTAACCAGTAAGCCATGCAAGCTACAGAATTGTATGATGCTTTTCCTAACACATCATACAGTCCATTTATTTAACATTAATGAAAATAAAACTTGTCAGTCCCAAGTCTTTAACCCAGGAGCCTATACATCTTAGTCAAAGCACTTAACCACTAAGTCATTTGAGCTGTAGAATTTTATGATGTTTTCCCCAACATATCATGCAGCCCAGTTATATAACATTAAAAAAAAGTCAAGTCTAAATCTTAAACCCAGGACCCTGCATACTACTCTCTGAGAACATACTACTACACCATCTGAGCTGTATGAGCTGCTCCTACTTTTTCAAACATATCATGCAATAGAGGCATACAACAATAGTGAGGAAGCTCTGTGGAAGCATTCATGTGTTGTATATAGCCACATATACATATCTATATATAAACATATACGTACAGATCTATACCTATCTAGCTCATAATTTGATATAGTTGTAGAATGCAATATACATACAGGTGTGTATATATATATATATATATATATATATATATATATATATATATATATATACATACATATACACAGTTTTATTTATCTTTATAATTATATATATATATATATATATATATATATATATATATATATATATATACATACATATTCCATGCTTGGCTAACTACCCACACCCCAAATATTATTGCAGTAACAGAAACATGGCTAAAACCACACATTACTGACACTGAAATTCTCCCTCCAGGATATAATATAATATAATTCGTTCAGACAGACTTCATAAAAAGGGTGGTGGTGTAGCATTAATCTATCAAAACTCACTACAAATAACAACCTATACAAAACCCATCCCCACTTTCAGTACTCTTGAGCTACTACTTACATTCTTTCACATAAATAGAAACAAACAAATATGCATAGCAGTAATATATATATTCCCCCAGGCCATATTTATATACATATACTCAAAAACATTTTATCTTGGCTAAATCAGAATATACTGCATGAAGCTATAATTCTAGGAGACACCAATATTAATTGGTTAAACTTAGACACCCCCTGCCCAGCAAACATAATAAACTTTCACAGTTTCACCCGACACATCGCTACTCCCACTCACGGTCTAGCACCTGACTCTGAATCAACCCTAGACTTGATACTTGTAACCCATCCCCAAAACTTTTCTAACTCAGGCCTCCTACCAAATACAATAAGCAATTACCTTCCATCATATGCCTATATGTCT
Organism: Protopterus annectens; assembly: GCF_019279795.1. Taxonomy (NCBI): domain Eukaryota; kingdom Metazoa; phylum Chordata; order Ceratodontiformes; family Protopteridae; genus Protopterus; species Protopterus annectens. The sequence goes on along the minus strand of NC_056729.1, from coordinate 856,779,951 downwards.
CACCCTCAAGCAATCAAAAAGCACCCATATAGAACCTCCAGGAATTTTGCTCACTTTGAACAAAATAAGTTTATAAGTATCCTAAACTCCCAAAACTGGAACCCATTAAAAATACCCCCTTAGATGAAGCCGATAACTATTTCAACAGAGACTTTTTAAATGCCCTCAGTAACCTAGCTCCAATGCGTACTAAATGAACTAAAACCAACCATGCTCCCTGGTTAACAAAACTAACCAAACAATCTTTCTGATAAACAAGGCATGGAAAATATGGCTGAAAGACAAAACAAAACAAAGTGAACTCCACTGCAAAGATCTCCGTAACAAATCCAAAAAGCTAGTGATACAAGACAAAAATGATTATTTTTCTGCTAAACTATCCACCTCATATAACAATCCCAAAAACTTTTGGAAGTCTGTCTCCTCTCTACTTAACCCAGGCGCCATCCAAAACCCATCTCCTGCACCAAGCAAAAGCCCTCAAGAAATTTCCCAAGATTTTAATACCCCCTTCATCTCTACCATTCAAAAGCTACTCAAAGACTGCCCATCCATCCATTCAAACATACATTTCCCACCACCAACAAAACACTCCCCTTCCCCTGCAGATTACTTTACTACACAACCAGCCACCTCCTTCACTATCCAACCTGTACCCACCTTGCTGATCTTGAAACTCTGAAAACAACTCAAACCTTGCTCCCTGTCTGCAGATAATCTTCCCCCAGAATATCTGCAACTAGCAGCTAGTTCAATAGCATATCCAGTTACCATTCTCATAAATCACTCTCTGAATCCTACGTTCTTCTTCTATGGAAAAAAATCCATCATTACCCCACTATACAAAGGTGGAAATTCTCATGATCTTTCTAACTACCATCCTATCTCTATACTCTCCACTATCAAAAATCTTGAAAAAAATGTGTTCGCTCACAACTACTAAAACATCTCTCAAATAATGCTCTTCTATCCCCTACCCAATTACCCTATTATCTTTCACAGACTCTGTCAACAAAGCCTTGGATGCAGGCCATCCGACCTCAGTAATCTTACTAGACCTATCTAAGGCTTTTGGCACAGTGTCATATACTAAGCTAGTAAACCAATTATCACAAATAGGTTGCTCCTCAAAACCCCTCAACTGGTTTACCTCTTACCTACATAACAGGGAACAATCAGAAAGGTGGTTAAATGCACAATCCTATTACAAACCTAACAATATAGGAGTACCACAAGGATCCATTTTAGGTCCATTACTGTTCAATATTTTCATCAATGACCTGCACAAAGCCCCCCAAGTCCAGAATCTCATCCAATATGCTGATAATTCAACACTGATATCCACTTCCAAAAATTTATCAGCCCTCTTCAGTTAAACAACAGGCCTGTACTTCTATCGAATCATGGCTTACTAATGCACAACTTATGCTAACCCCCCAAAAAACTAAACTTCTACTTTTTTTCTACAAAATCACCTGAAATTGACTTCAAAATCCTTGCTAAAGATGGCACAGGAATAGAACTAGTGAAAACAGCCAAACTACTAGGTATAACAATAGATAAACTCACATACAAACCACGCATCCTAACTGCAATAAAGAAAACCCATTTCAAACTAGGTAATCTATATCACCACAAGCTCTACTTGGATAAAAATACCAAAATAAAACTAGCCAGTACTCTACTCATCCCCTCTCTTCTATATGGTAGTACCATTTTTACTAATCTGCACACAACCATTAGTAATAAATTACAATCCTCTTACAACAAAATAGCCAAATTTGCCTCAGAAATACCACACCATTCTCATGACTGCCATGCCATCACCAAACTAAAATGGCCAGAGTTTTCACACCATCTACAATACACCCAACTAACCTTAGCCCACAAACTAATTCCTAAACCAAATGACTGACCTGCCCTCAACTCAATCCTACAAACATATACCCCGACAAGAACACTAAGATCTTCCTGTAAACACATGCTTACTGTAGCTAAACCCAACAAAAGAGCAGGACAATGTCTGCTCTCCCATACCATAGCTAGACTATGGAATAACCTTCCATCAGAAATAACCCAAATTGACTACAAAAAAACTTTTAAAGTAGCTCTAAAAACAATTATCTAAACAATCCATCCTGCACCTGCCTCAGGAGCAAACCACCTTAAACAGTACATTTCACCAAATACTTTGCAAAACCCAGTCTGCACATTTTACTAGTGTATTCCTACTATACAATCTTACCAAAGAAAGCAACGTTTTTAGTCCATGCCTTGTCTATTAATGTAACATTACAACCTATTGTGAGAATGTTTCTAGTTCAATTTAATATAAATCCTAAGAAATGTAAATTGTAATATGTTTTCTCCCTGTTATATCTGTAATACTTTTAATTGTAATTTAAATATTGTCTTTCTTTTGTAATGCTTATGGAGCTTTTCTCCCCGGGCCTCCACTGAAAATGGGTCTCTGACCCAGTGGAATTTCCCAGTCAACAAATGCTAATAAATAAATAAATAAATATATATATATATATATATATATATATATATATATATATATATATATGTGTGTGTGTGTGTGTGTGTGTGTGTGTGTGTGTGTGTGTGTGTGTGTGTGTGTGCGTGTGTGTATGGAAACATATTTATGGAAACATAGCGACACACACACACACACACACACACACACACACATATATATATATATATATATATATATATCGTCATTCTAAGGGGATCCAGTATCTGTCTGCCTGGGATGACATGAATGACAGACATCGATGCTTTGCCAGAGATGGCCTACATTTGTCACCCCTGCGCTTCTGGATACTGGGCAAGGCTCTTGCCACCCCTATAGTGCCTTTTATAAGCTGTGTTCCAAACACCAAATTACCACCATAACTGCTACAAATAAATACAATCTGAAAGTCATACTGCTCAACACTAAACGTCTAAATCTCAAAATGCACCTGCTTGAATCACTCCTTAAAATGGAGAACATCAACATTTATGCTGTAACAAAAACCTGGTTCAAGGCAGCAGAAAGCACCCCTGCACTACCAGGCTATAATTCATTCCACACCTTTTGGCCCCAGAACTTGGACCAAAGCTCCAAAGGTGGTGGTCTTTCCATATTCATAAAGGATGCACACACCTCCAGACTGGCAGCCCAACATAATGCATCTGAGATACATCAGGCGCAGCTAACATAGGATAAGACAGCGATTCAGGTCGTAGTCTGCTATAGGTCCCCAACCATGTCCCAAGATGTACACTCTATGTTACTAAGCACCCTGGAGAATATTAGTGTCCAAACTAACACTGTCATACTGGGCGATTTCAACTACCCCTCCATTAACTGGGAAAACTACTCATGTACAAATACCCTTACCCAACACTTTCTGGAATTCCTAAATTCCAATATCCTGGACCAGCTTGTTCTTACCCCCACTAGAGGTAGCAACATCCTTGACTTGGTCATTACTAACATGGGCAACTATTTCTCTACACCAGTAGTCAACTCCTCCCTGGTTAGATCTGACCACAAACTAATCACCTTGGAAATCCACATCCCTCCCACCACCCCCACAAAAATAACCACCATGAAAAACTTCTCCAAACCTAACTTTGGTCTCCTAAAAACTGAGGTGGCTAACTTTACGACACCCATGCAAAGGCAGAATAGTTGCATGATCACCGAATCATGCACCAATGCACTGTACAAAAACGTACACAAATGCATGGATCTCGCCATACCCGATAGAACCAAGATGCTCTCCTCAAAAAAAAGGAAGCCAACTTGGTGGTCCCCTACCATAAAGAAACTGTACAACAGAAGGAAGAATCTGTTGCAAAAAAGGAATAAACTCCCATGATTGTAAGAACTCCCTTATCAGCCTCAGTAAGAAGCTGAGATCCCTCATAACATCCACCAAAGCTAGTTACAAAAATAAAATTGCAACTGATTCTGAAGACAATCACAAAGCATTCTACAGCTATATCAAGAATTTCAATGGCAACACTCAGATCTGCTCTGAGTTATAGGGCAATGGCAGTAGATATACAGAACCAACTGTTATTGCCAACATCCTGGCAGGTAGGTTCAATGCTGTTTCCCCCCTCTCACCCACTAAAGGGCCCATCTCACTGCTGGATGAATGTAAAGCCCCTGTAATCACAGCTGCACAGGTAAAAAACACACTATCCAAAGCCAAGAATACAGCATCCATGGGACCAGACAACATCCCAGACTGTGTTCAGCACAACCTACAGAATGAACTGGCACCCCACCTAAGTACCATGTTCAGTCATAGCCTCACTTCAGACTTTGTGCCTACCAAATGGCACACAGTGACAGTTATCCCAGTCCACAAGGGGGGAGCCACCACAGATGCTGGACACCACTGCCCCATCAGCCTGAGAAGCCTGATCTGCAAGGCCATGGAGCATATCATCATGGAACTTATAAACAATGACATAGGTAACCTCCAAACTGTGGACCCCGAGTTTGGGTTTGTGAAAGGTACATCATGTCACCTAAACCTGATTGACTTCTTTGAAGCAGTCAACAGAGCCAAGGAGAAGGTCAAGGTGGTTCACTCAGCCTTCCTAGACCTTGCCAAGGCTTTCGACAGCATCCCCCACTTTGAAATTACAGATAAACTCACTAAACAAGGCATAAATATCTATGTCATGGGATGGGTTGCTAACTGGCTTAAAGACAAAACCCACATTGTGAAAGTAGCAGACTACAAATCTGACTCCAGACCAGTGACAAGTGACGTACAACAGGGTTCAGTCCTTGGTCCTCTCCTGTTTGGCATCTACTTCTCTGAAGTTCAGGCTAACACAGAGGGTCTATGGCTAACAAAATTTGCAGACGACTGCAAACTGGGAGCCATTATTGAATCCCGTAAAGATGTGGACAGTCTACAAAAGGGCCTCACTGAGACAGATGCCTGGTGTCAAAGTCATGGCCTCAAACTCAGTGCCAAATAATGCATTGTCATCCCCTTTGGGTAAAACTCTGTGCCCATGAACTACCACATAGCTGCTAGTACACTTAACTCTGAAAGTGTGATAAGAGACCTAGGTACATAGGTGAATAGTAGTCTCTCCTTTGATAACCACATTGCCACAGTACTCAGGATATCCTTCTATGTGGCAATGTAGGTGTCTCATCCAGAAAAATAGACCTATTATACAGTACAACAGCCTGTTTGGTATTTACCTCACAAGACATCTACAACAACTGGAAAGTCCACAGAATTACCTCACAAAGAGGATCCCTGGCCTCAAACAGATGCCCTAAGCAAACTGTCTCAAAAGACACCAGATTTAATACATTGCATATCGCCTACTCAGAGTCGATCTCTGCCTAACATACAAAACCATGTCAAACCCAGAGCTGTTGGACATGCTACACATAAAGAAATCCCAGTCCCTCCAAAATGCATGCTCCAGGGAGCTAAACCTTGTCACCACAATAGACAGAGCATGCTAGAGGGATAGATTACTGTCCATAACACTTCCCATACTCTGGAACAGACTACCCATTTATGTGAAACAGACCTCCTCATTAGCCCTCTTTAAGATAAATATTGACATTTGGATGATAAATAGGAAACCCACCATGTGATTCACTTCTGTGTGTCTGCTCGAGAGGGGCCCAGGAAATTATTTGTCTTGTGTGGCGAAATCCAGGGAATCTTGTTGGCTAGGCTTATATAGGCCCTAGGGCCAATAGCCTAGTATCTACCTATGAACCTATGCACCTATATATATATATTTATATATATATATATATATATATATGTAGTTATGTAACATGCAATGCAGACATACCTCAGAATCATACATATCAACCTCTTAGTGCATGACTAATGAACAAAGGCTGTACAAAGTGTGGGAAATGAGCCACATATACGGACATAATCAGAATATTGCTGTCATAACTGACCAGTTGTACAGCAACAGGGACTGTATCAGCAGAACTGTCTGAATGATATGAGGATGGGAATTGACATGTATGTCAGTCTTCACTGACATAAATCCTTGCATCATAACAGTGTTACCCAGAGAAATGCAAATAAACTGTGGAATAGAAACAAAGTATGGGCCAAACACCTGGACAGTCTTCAAACAGCCTGGAAGTGGATAGGTATGTTCACAACCCTTTAGTGCAATGAATCTGGAACAAGCCAGACAAAGCGGCGGGGGAATGGACAAAGGCATGACAATAGAGACATATCCAAATGATGTGTGTAGATCAGCTGAGAAGGCTGTTGTAACACTGTTCCTGCTAACATATATTGACAGAAATATCACCTTAATGCATTTTATAGTTAATGTCCGAAAGCCAAAAGAAAGAACCACCTTAACAGATACAAGCATACATAATCTGAGGGTTATGCTACTGTGCTGTGGAGATTCTATACATAACTATTGAAGGCCTTGTGGTTGTCTTTACTATCTGCTGAAATCATGTTTTCATAGCTACCTTTACAGGATTTGATGAGAGATCTCAACCTTTTGTTGAGGCTGATAAGGGAATATTTCCAGATTTGGGACTTCACCTTATTCCACATCAATTTCCTCCTTCTGTTGTAGAGTTTGTTTATGGCAGGGGACCAACAGATTGGCTTCCTTTTTTCTGAGTAGAGCATCTTGGTTGTATTGCTTGTGGTGAGATCTATGCATTTGTGTATGTGTTCATACAGTGCATTGGTGTAAGATTCTGCAGTCATGCAACTATTCTCCATCTGCATGGATGCCATGCAGTTAGCCACCTCTGTTTGTAGGTGCCCAAAGTTAGCTGTGGAGCAGATTTCATGGTGGTTACCTTTGTGGGGTGGTGAGAGGTATGTGGATTTTCAAGGTGATTATATCTGTTAATATCTAACTAGGGAGGAGTTGGCTATTGGTGTAGAGCAATGTTCGCCCATGTTAGTAATGACCAGGTCAAGGATGTTGCTACCTCTAGTGGGAGTAAGAATGAGCATGTCCACAGCATTGGAATTAGTGAATTCCAGAAAGCATTGACGAAGTGTATTTGTACATGCATAGTTTTTCCAGTTAATGGTGGGGTAGTTGATGTCAGCCAGTATAAGAGTGTTTGGTTGGAGCCTAATATTTCCCAGGGTTCTTAGGAATGGGGAGTGTGAGTCTTGGGCCATGTTTGTGGACCTACAGCAGGCTATGAGTATTGCTGTCTTACCCAGTGTTAGCTGCACCTGAAGAATCTCAGATGCATTATGTTGTGCTAACAGTCTGTAGGTGTGCATATCCATTATGAATATTGAAACATCATCACTTTTGCAGCTTCGGTCCAAGTTCTTGGCCAAACAGGTGTGGAATGAGTGATAGCCTGGTAGTGCAGGTGTGTTTCCTGCTGCCTTGAACCAGTTCTCTGTTGCAGCACAAATATCAATGTTCTCCAGTTTAAAGAGTTCTTTGAGCGAGTGCATTTTGAAATGTAGACCTCTTGTGTTGTGCAGCATGATCCTCAGATTACATTTGTTTGCAGCTCTTACAGTGTTAATGTTGTCTTTGGAACACTGTCTAAAAAATCCACTATAGGGATAGCAAGAGCCTTTGCCAGTATCTGGATGCCCAGAGGTGACAGATGCAGACCATCTCTGGCAAAGGATCATAGTCTGTCAAACATGTCATCCCAGGCACACAGATAGTGGATCCCCTTAAAATGATACCAGAAATGTAGCCAATTGTTGAAATAAATAATTTTCAGCTTGTAGTGTGGTATCATTCTGGGTGATGGTAGGATGCTGCTCAGGGCTGTGGTCTTACCCATCTGGGCTACATAGTCGGAGAGCTTCTCTATGTTTCCATATCGTCCAGGGAGGTACATCTCAGGTCATTCACATCCACATGTACAATGACAGAGTCATATGTGTACCTGTTGTTGAGGGACCTCAGTGTGTGTGTTATGTGGCAGATCCTGGCACCTGTCAGGCAGCTGACTGTCACTTTCAACTTTTTCAACCTAGTGAGTGGGACAGCACTGTTCCTCACTATCAAGTCAACTATGCCTAGTGTTTTGGCATTGCTGTTTTGCCTTAGGCTCTTTGGTTGACTGACGCACTGTTTAGGAGACATATGTGTCTTGTGATTCATGTTGTGTGGTGGTGGTGGAGTGCATGTCTGCCTTGGAGGTCTGCCTTGGAGGTCTCTGCTGTTTGTGCAGCTTTTTATTAAGAGCCTCCGCAAAGGTGGGTGTGTGGTTTGTGTTTTTATATGAAGGCAGTGCTCGTGTGTGTTCTTGAGGGCTATGTGTTCCATGTAGTGTGGTGCAAGTGTTGACCATCTCCTCTTGACCAACTATTCTGGTCTTGGCTGGAGAGTGAGTGGCTTCCAATTTTGATATATAACTGCATCTCTTACAAGTCTGAGTGTAGAGATGTAAGAGGTGAGGGTTGTCAGTGTGCATAAGGCAGGTGTTACATTGCCTCAGGATGGCCATGTTTAGCAGGTTAATAGATGAAAGCACACGGAACTGACCTGTAGACATGCCTAGAGGAGTAGCCATTAATAATAATTACTGGAGCTGTTTCCTTGTAGAATGCTTAGTGCTGTTAGCACTTTTGTGTGCTAAAATACTTGCTACAAGACGTCTGGTAAAGTGCTAAATTAATAAGCTATTGAAAGTGCAGGAGAGGAGAGAACTAGCATATCTAAGTGACAAATTGAGGAGCAGACTTGGGCAACACTCAGAAGCTAATATACAGCCTGTATCTGGACTAGACTAGTTACAGTAAAGGTAACTAAGTAGTACTATTTTAATAGTCAGATGTCTGGTATTTTATATTTGTCTCCATAGTAGTGTAGGTGGTGTACAATGGATGTGTGAGCGAATATCACTATCACATGTGCAACCACCCATGTATACATGAGTCCCATACAGTAGACTCATACCGCTTGCTACTGTAATGATAGCACATATAAGCATGTTATGTAAAGGAAATAATATAGACCTGGCCTGCAACAAAATATGCAGCCCTTGAACCCAGGAACCTGTCCACAATAGTCAAAGCATATAACCACTTAGCTATCAGACTTGTACTACTGTATGAAGTTTTCAGCCATAGCATGTAGTGAAATCGGTTTATCATAGGGAAGGAAGTCTGTGGAATCAGTAATGATTTAGTTGTCAATAACTTGCAGCACTGTCAGAGCCAGGAGCACCTTAGTACAATTCTGGACCTCACCAGATGAAGTTGGGGAGCCAGTCTATGGACATACAAACACACTGGTAATGATACATAGGGACCCATGCCACTGACATCTGCTGCCCCCCCTACACAGTACAACTAAGTACACAGTACACTGCTACAAATTCAGGATAGGCCATACACAATGGCCAGACGTACACTGACCTCTTAGCAATATAACTAAAATGACTGAAGATAGTAAAATAACAGACAACCAGCCATCAATACACACAAATGTTTTAATGTGTTTTGCTGTCAAGTATTACAGCATTACAAAACGTATTTGCCTTAAATACAGGAAGCAATTGACACTTAATTACGTATGTTCTTAAGGAGCCTCCAATTACATTCCTCAGTTAACCCCGGAGGGGATACAGTATCAAATGATACAATGTAAATTGATTCTTCACATAACAATGGTTCTAACTGTTCGATCAAACTGGGATCCAGACCTTTTCCAGAAAAGAACACTGTAACCCACTACAGTCCCCACAGTGAAATGTATGAAAAGTAACAGCTATAGAATGTTTGTCCATGTAATAATATGTCTCACATGTTCCAACAGACTGATTCTAAGACATGTCCTACTATTCCACAGACCCACATCTTGACTGTACAGGGTACTACAAGCTGTCCAGCCTTTGCACTCATATGTATGGCATCTGCCTCAACTAATGTGCCTTATTCCACAACATCGCTGGGATGATAGCAGGAATGTCAGCACTAAATACTGATAGACTATACCTATCAACCTTCTTCTGCATGACAACTGGACAAAGCCTGTCATATAAGTGGAGGACAGAGGTCCAAACACAGGGCCATATTTGAAATATTGCTGTTATACACTGAGAAAGTTGCTGGTGTTACAGCGTTAGTTGCAACATCTTTATTCTGGGTGATATGAAGCCAGAAACACAAATGGATGTTGACATTTACTGGCAGCAATGACCAGAGTATGCCACTGATTTGCCAAGGACAACACCTCTCTGGGTGACACACCAAACATAACAGGCAAACCTCTGGCCATTATGTGAATAGTCCTACAGTTCAGAGCTATGCAGACACATAACTTTGTCAGACTTACATCAATGAATGCAGAAGTAGCATGTACACACAAAGCCCATAAAACTAGAAATATTCACACCATATAACAGCAATGCAAACATTCGGTCCCTAAATCTGTAACCTTCTCTACCATTTAGTTGGCCTGTTTCCACAAGTCTTGTTATAAGAGTTACTCTCACCTGCTGTGTGTAACACTCAGTACCCATACACCTCCAGGATGTGTTCCTCACAGCCAAGACAAAGGGACAATGCCTACATTAAGTACTCAATTATAGGAGTGTGTTGCCATGACATTGGCTGTTGGAAGAACTACCCAGCTGCTCTGCATGCAATTAGCAAGTGTGGAACACAATTGGTGCACAGGCCATCACCTGGTCAAAAGCATTACCTACAAAGGGCATGTAGGCACCTATTCCAAACATCTGTCTTCCAGTACTTCACGTTGAGAAACAAAAAGACGAAGACCAACCTTCTGATACAACCCAGTAGTGTGAAATAATAAAAAGGTATGTGAAACAAGTTAGCATATAAGTTAATGTAGTATGTGTTTTCTAATAATGGGAAATAGGATTTTGAAAGATTTATGTCTGAGCAAGACTTGCTGTAGTGATGTCCTGCTAACAGCACCAATGGCCATAGCATCTGCTTCTCTTTGCTGTGACACAGAACACAGCTCAGGACCCTAACTCACCCCAGGAAAGGACAGCTCACATATGACAAACAATGGAGTGTCTGTCAAACACTACTGACTGTGCCACTGCTAGGCCAGCTACAGGGATATTGTACATATCCATATGCTACATGTGAATATGAGTATGATACACATTTGCCATGTAAATCTAAGAGAACATTATAGTGTGTATACACTTTCCATAGCCAGAGAACAGGCAAGATTCCACGTGAATGGACAGGAGTGCTCATAGGTGGACTGCTTCACATCATGGCCCTGCCACAAGTGCCACAGCAGGTGTCACCAGATGCAGGTTTTGGACTCTCATGGAGGTACAGGCACGTGTCAAATCTAACACTGGACATATTCTTAGGGTCACAGATGCAAATCTTCATGCTATGTGTGACAACATCCTTGATCTTGGAGATGCCCACCATTATTATTCTGAGATCATAGATAGACGGTCGGGTGAGATGGTGGCAATCCTTGACTGTGGGATGTTTGTGCCACAGCATGTGGCAGGAGTTAGGCATCAACCATGTTGACGTAGGACAGCACCTGTGCTGGGAGTACAATGGTGTAAAACTGCAAACTATGGCCACATTTGTCACTCAAACACACAGTCAGAATACTGATCACACACAAACATACACACTTGGCATGACTGAGATTAGAACCACTACCTACCTAGGTCTTGCTATTAAAGTGCTCTGTATTTATTGCACATGCCATGAAGAAAGTAGGGTGAAGTGTGCTCCACACTTCCTCTAAGGTTAACAACATCCACTGGCCTTGACCAGTATGGCAGTGAGAGATGTTCTGGGTGAGTGGACAGGAAATACTATCAGCTATAGAAATATACAGAATGACCAACACAGATAGGGCCATACACACATTTGCCACACCTGCAGTTAGCAGCCCTGCCTATCTCGTCATTCAGTCCATACTGTTACAGCATTTTGGCACACAGCACATGCCTTATTAGGCTGACGTTACCTGTATGGTAAATGGTGACAGCAGTCCTCATACAGTGGACCTTGGGACATGTACTTGTGGTACCATGTTGTAAAAGTATTACACCCAGCACCCCACCCACATTGGATATAGTACTCTCTCATACCAGTGATAATGCTATGACAAACCCACAATCACCCATTTACCAAGAATGAGATTTAAACCTTTGCCTGCCCATCTAATCATTACTATTACACTGATATGCATTTATCCCACATGCCACAGAGCTAGTAGGGTGATGATTGTTTCATGGCTCTCCTAAGGTGAGCAGCATTGCCATCCCTTGTAATGTATGGTAGTGTGCAGTGTATGTGGAGAATGGGGCCTCAGAATGCTGTCTCCTACAAATATGCATACTCACACACACTTGCAAACAATTATACACACACACACACGCACACACACACACACACACACACACACACACACACACACACACACACACGCACACACACACACACTCACATATGCCAGGACTCAGAGGGTAAACCACACCTGTCTACTCATTGGTAGAACAGTGTTATGCTGGTACTGCAAGCTCAAGGTAGTGAAGGGTGTCACAAGATACATTTACAGTGCAGTACAGCAGCAGCCCTTTCTAAGTATAGCAGTGGGGGTGTAGTGGGTGAGAAGGTCTTCAAAATATTTTCAACTACAAGTTTACAAACTCACAAACACTGTTATACTCAGTAATGCATACAGACACATTTGTCAGTACTGAGGTTCATTGGTACAGGTGTCCCTGGGTGTGTACCAGGCTAATGTCCATGGAGATATGAGAAGAGTAGGGCATGTGAGTCTAGTATCATAGCACCTGACATTTGTCAGCATGCCATCTATCAACTACTGCCACTTGAGTGATCCCCAGGGTGGCAGTTATATTCACCCTCCACTCATCTGAATTTCTCTTGAAGAGGGCCAGTGAGGTTCTTTGATTGACATGTATGCAACATATATCGCATAATGTGGCCAGTGTCTGGGTTATGGCCCTGTCCCCAAGCATGTTCTGTTGAATGTGGTTGAGGTATCCATGGCATGTGGTGAATACAGATTGTGGTTTCCTAGCTGTGGCATTTGTAACAAAGCTGGGCAGACATGGCATTGTCAGTCAAGCAGGGATTGCCTGTAAGTAGCCAAGATGTGACCGGGAACACTTAGAGGTTTTGGTCTCTTATCATATCAGACAGATGTTTCATGCCTAGGGTCGTATATGTCAGGTACACTTACAGCCTACCCAGCTGTTGAAGGTGTCTACTGAGTTACATGGCAAATGGGCTATTGGGCCTCCTGATTGGCCTAATGATCGGGGAGTAGACGGAGACATTGACCTCTTCATTCCTGGATGACACACCCTTAGTTAAGCAATGTGCCACATGGAAGGACTTTCTGTCCACAGTGAGAGTGTGGTGGTCAGAAGACAGGTTGCTGTCAAGCTGTGTTCACAGACCTCCTTTAAGGACATTTGTCTCCATTGGACTACCACTGATGTGGTCATTTGTGAACAACACATTGCTTCAACAGGGGATTGGGACACATTTCATGACACTGAGACTAAGGCCAGTGTTCTGACAACAGTTGGAGGTGTCAGTGGTGATTTTATGCAGGATGTTAACATAATCTGGGAATGTAAACAGAGCCCCCAATTAGCAATTGTCTGCAAACATTGTTAACCACAGTTCATTCTTGTTGGGCTTGATATCAGAGCCACATACAACACACAAGATTGGACACAGGACAAGAACCTGTGGTACTCTACACATGGCTGTTTGGCAGTCTGCCCCCACTCATGACTGTTTTGCAGTCTGACATGGAGTCCACTGCTTTCACGCTGTGAGTTCCATCAGTGAGCCAATTTGGACACCACTTAGTGACATAGGGATGAATGACTAGATGAGTGTGTATGCCTATGATTCCTGAGTGTGGAATTGTATCACAGGGCTACAAGGGCCACATATCTTGTTTTGGACTCCATATTGTTCTATAGTAATATCACATGACAGAGTATAGGACTGAAGAGTGTCCACAGTTACCACAAAAGTGGCCTCTGTACAGTGGATATTTGGTGGTTTGCTAGGTGGACCACACAAAAGTGTAGCAAAACCCTCCCCCAATGGATATGGATAACAATGCTAATGACACAACCACAGAGAGAAAGAGATACACTTAACAGGAATGAGATTCAAACCCCTAACTTACTAGTTTACTACACTGTAGTATTACACATTTATCAGAAGTGCCACAGCGCTTATATACGTGTGAGTTGTCCAAAGGTATCTTTAAAGGTAAGTGACATCAGCAGCAGTGATAAAGGAGGGGAAAGGGAAGTGTAGTAAGTGCCAATGGCCCCCAAATTATGTATCTACAACTTCAGACACTCTCACATAAACAAACACACTTTTACATTTGCCAGGACCAAGACTAAAACTCCTACTTAACCGCACTATAGTATTACGCATTTATCAGACATGCCCTGAAGCTTACATATTCGAGAGCTGTCCAAAGATATCTTTAAAGGTGAGGGCCATCAGCAGCAGTGATAAAGGAGGGGAAAGGGAAGTGTAGTAAGTGCCATTGGCCTCAAAATCATGTCTCTACAGCTACAAACACTCTCACACAAACAAACATTTACATTTGCCAAGACCAAGATTAGAACTCCTACCTACCTACTGCACTACAATATTCCACATTTATCAGACATGCCACAAAGCTTACATATTTAAAACCTGCCCAAAGGTATCTTTAAAGTTGAGTAACATCAGCAGCAGTGATAAAGGAGGGGAAAGGGAAATATAGCAAGTGCCAATGACCTCAAAACCATGCCTCTACAACTACAGACACTCTCACACAAACACACTTTTACATTTGCCAGGACTGAGATTAGAACTTCTACCTAACTAGTTTACTGCACTATAGTAGTGCACATTTATCAGACACACACAAAGCTTACATATTTTAAAGCTGTCCAAAGGTATCTTCAAAGGTGAGTGACATCAGCAGCATTGATAAAGGAGGGCAATGTGAAATGGTGTGAGTGGGAATGGCCTCAAAATCATTCACCTACAAACACATACACAAACAGACACACCTTTACATTTGACAGGACTGTGATTAGGACTGCTACATATAGTTATTGGTACTCTGCTTTTACACAGTTATCACAAGTACAACAGAGCCTATAGGGCTGAGGGCTAACAAAAGGAATTTGTACAGTGACTGACTGCAGCACATGTTCTGATATTGGGTAATGGGATGTATGCTGGGTGGGGATGGAGTAAAACAGCAATTCCTTCACACACACAGTTGCCAAGACCAAGATTTAAAACCCTACCTGTCTACTTATTTGGTTTAGTAAGTTATGCATTTATCACACACACACTATTGAGCTTACAGATCTGAAGCTTCTCCAAAGGTACATCTAAGGTGACATACATCAACAGATAGTGTAGAGTAAACCTAGGGGATGTGTACTAGGTGGGAAAGGCGTCATAATGGTACTGTCTCTCTCACTGTCTGTGTCTCTGTTCCCCATGTGTATGTGTGTGTATGTTTGAATTATTGTAGTATGTTGGCCTAATATATGTGTGTGTATCACACAAAACAGAATGGAGATTTACCACATATCTGCCACCTACAGCTGACTGTGGGTTTTCCTATCCAATGTGTGTGTGTGTGTGTGTGAAGACCAGTTTACATTTTGGTATGTGTGCATGGACATCTGCAGATAGCAGATATCTATTTATCTAAGTGTAGGAGCATGCCCAGTATGACCTTCTATATTACTTGTGGGAATCGATTCCAGAGAGAGTTGTACTCCAGTCCAGGGTTTTGTTTAGTACAGCTACACCTAGCAAGCTATTTTTGCAGGTTATCTATAAATAGGTTGCCAATGTGGAGACACAATTGGTCCAAACATGGAGAGATACTGTGTGTAACTAAGTTTCCTATTATTGTCTGTGTTGCTTGTGTAACATGTTCTGTTTTAGCATAGATTTTTGGACATATGTACTGTTTTACAGTGTAATGCATTGTGTTATCAACTACTGACAGAAACCATTGTTTGCTCACAGTTGTTTATTTATTTTATTTAACATTTGTTGACCGGGAAAGTCCGACTAGGTTCCACAGATCCTGTTTTCAGTGGAGGCCCGGGGAGAAATGCTCCAGACGCATATCTTTAGAATGTGGGAGGAAACCGGAGTACCCGGAGAAAACCCACGCGGATGCAGGGAGAGGGAAATACAAGAGAAATGCAGCAGAGACCAATATTATGAGGCAAAGACTAGACATTGTGACACAATCCTGCCATTGTGGAGGTGTGGCTACAGACAATTGGGTGATGGGTCTGTATAAATGGTCCAGCACCTTGGTGCTATGCTGGCTGGGGATCCCCTTCTTGTGCATTTCTCAATTTAACTAAATGGCCATATGCTGCTGTGGGCATATCTCTCAGCTGTACAGACTTGGCCAGGTTATCCAAAGACAGGACTCATATATCTGGTCAATTTTCCTTCACACTGTGGTTTACAAGCAGGTTTGTAATTATGCATTCATAGGTTTGCAGTCAGGGGGAAGTATGAGCAGACATTTGAGTTTCAGACTTCACACACTCCATGATATCTGTGATTTTATGTTTTCCCTCTGTAATTCTATCCTCTTCCCAACAGTATGGGAGCAATATCTCAGAAGTATTTCTATAGTGTGACCTTTATTACCGCAGTATTTATGTCTTGGTCCACAATTCTTGCACTAGGACATGGTGAGGCATTCTACTGGCATTTGTCAGCATGGCCTTGCATTTATTTTCTGCTTAATGTGTTATGCTGTTAGGACCCTATGACATTTTATATGATGGCACTATGAGTGAGCCATGGGCATTTGCTGGAGACCTGTAGGCCACAAGAGAGTGATGAAGGTCACTGCATTTTGTCACTCATACGTTACCAGGCTGCAAGCCAGTGGATTCCCCTAGGATGACGTGGGCAAGTGGGTGAGGTGTCCCTTGCAATCCTTCTAGTTCATAGTGATGCATCAGTCTGGATGTGTGCAGGTAGCTTCTTATGGCTAGGGACACACCTGCATGAGACACCATTTCAGCATACTGCATCCTGTGTGTATTCCATAAAAGAAGTGTGCTGATTCTGTAATAATTCCCAGCAGCAAGGATATGACTGCTGAAATACCTGTGGCTGTTGGGGGGGGGGGGGGGGTGGACTGAGTGCATGTGTGATATGGAAGCTTATGGCTCCTGACTCACAGATATGACTGGGACCTTCTCCTGCCTTGTATGTGGACATCAGAAGTGTGTCACTACTTTATAACTGTGGCTTTTGTGAGCTGCTAGTGATTGGGCAGACAACCAGTATTCCATATTAGATGGGCAACTAATGTGATGCTAACCACTATATTTAATTCCAAAGGTGTGTGGAGTTCAGAGTTACTTTCTAGGCACTGCGTAGAGTACTTCCACCTGTGTACTGTTTCTATGTATGGACCCCTGTTCATAGCCTGTCCAGCTTTCTGACAATGACACATATTGACATCTGGACAGTGAGTGTATACAACGTGTTACATAGGTGTAGCTGAGAAGCAGATTGGTTGGCACTGTAGTTGATGGAACATGGCCCTGTCAACCACAGTATTGTACCTAGGCCACTGGGACACAACATCCAGGCCTACATGCTGTCCACTTCCAGACAATATTAAACGGTCACAAAAGATTGGCACACTGACCCCTGCATATAGTGGACATACACCAATTATCATGTTGATTGGGACAGCTCAGGCAATCTGTGTTCCACTGATATTACTCTACAAACTTATATGTTACTGCCATTTACACATGGGGTGGGGGGCACACCTGACAACTTTACACATTTGCACTGACTGCACTGGAATTTCAGTTATACTCTGTTTGCTTCCATTTAGTATTGTATTGTGCCCTATCTTGCAGAAGAGAGGCATATCAGTAAAGTACATAAGTTAGATTGTAATGGCATACATTTCAGTTTCAGACTTCTTACTCTTCAGAACTATACTGCAACTGCCACACCTGTTGTGGTATGTCTGTGTAGGTCTGTAGGGGGGCAGTACCCCATTGCCAGCATTTGTGGAGCTTTGCTCTACCTTTCTTTCCGGTCATCTACACCTGTCCTGCTGGGTGAGGCTGGGGGTGGGTATGGGAATGCTCATTGACATCCATGTGTGTGACCTGTGGACACCTACAGTTAGTCGAGCCACCACATGTACTGCAGAGGGAGTTGTCACCTTGAGTACTACTGTCGAGTATGGAGACAATAGTATTTGTTATGGATTTCATGCTGTCCTATATAACTATCAGCTATCTGCTGCTATCCCATTTGGGCAACCAATTCCCTTGCATGCTTGCATCCATAGCATAGATATAACTATCAGAACATACTACCCCATTCAGTAATTGATAGTAAGGGTGACTTACCTTGTGCCTGGGGCAGTATTGAGGATGATGCTGAAGGGCTGGCTATGTGGGACGCACGCAGTACACTCCCTATACATGGTAAACTACAGGTAGTGTCATGTTTGGCATCCCTTTTACTGTATGTGTGAGTCAGAGAGTGGTATCAGTCCCTGGGTCCATACAATGTCAGTGTGTGTGCTATGCGTTGCCTCTTTGCCAAGGCATAGGCATACTGGACATGCCTCTGTCTACCTCTAGGGGCAGGCTCAGGAAATTCCTCCTCCAAGGCCCTCTGTGCTTGTGGTGACCTTGGTAATGGTGGGGGCTGTGTGGCCTCTGCCTGTGTTGTTCCTGCTGCAGCTGTTTCCACAGGATCATATTATATAGAATGGGACATACTATGAGCATTTGTCCACATGTAACTGGAGAGTACTGCAAGACTCCACTGGATATGTCAAGGTAGTGGAACCGTGACTTAAGCATCCTAAACACACAATCTATAATGATCCTGCTTTGTGCATGTGCCTCATTAAGGCATTCATGTTCGAGGTGTGTGTGCATTTCTGATGGGTGTCATCAGCCACATTTCCAGTGCACAGCCAGCATCTCCCACTAGATGGCCAATTGGGATGTCCCTCCTGGCAAACCCCTGATACAGTTGTGAGGAATGCCAGATGTGGGAGTCATGATAGCTTCCAGGGCTGCCAGCACACACTTGCATGATAATGCCCTGGGCATCGCACACAACCTGGCAGTTGATGGAGCGGAAGCCCTCCCAGTTAATGTAGACCCTACCCCACTCACTGGGTGATGCTTTGATGTGGATGTGCATGCAGTCTATGGCACCCACTACCTGCAGGTATTCAGCTACGCAGTGGAAGAGACCCATATTGCTAGTCAATTCCTCATAGGTGTTGGAGAAGTAGTTGTGTTTAAGGACATGTGGTAGCATGGCATCCAGGAACTGATGGAGTACTCTGGATACAGATGCCTGTGACACCCCCATGATATCCCCAGGAGGTGTTTGGAAAGTACCTTTTGTCGGTTTAAATTCCCAGGTCTACTCCAAAGGTGCAGAGTTTGTGGGGAAATGCAGACTGAGGGATGTTTCCATACTTTATAGTGGTCTGATGCTACTGCTGCCTATCAGATTAGCTATTTCTGATTCTATCCAGATGCCAGCTTACTTGCTCATGGCTTGGATTTAGCCACTATGAGTGTTAGAAACATTAGTAGTGATTTGTGGAGGATTGCCTTTATTCTGCTGTTGCCCTTTTTTGAATTAATTTTTACTTGCATCTCCTCATGTTTACAACTCTGCAGCTACCTGACAGCTATATTATATTTGCAGGACCCATTCTGAGTTGCAAGACACCCTTAGTGATTTCTACATCAATTCACCTTTATTTTGTTCTGTTGCCCTTCAATTCTATTTTACATGTCTTCCCAGCTTCAGCTCTGCAGCCACCTATCAGCTGTATTATTTGAGAGCTTTCATTGGCCAATTGTGGGTTGCAGACTCCCATATTGCTGATTTGTACAGCGTTTCCCTTTTTCTGCTACTTCCTTTGCTTTTTCCTTCTACCCTTCCTCTTCAAGACTGTTGGTATTGTAAAAAACAAGATATGTCCATCCCCTGCATATGCACACTCTCTTCAGTTCATGGAGTATGAGTACATGAGCGTCAGACACACCCACTCTCCTAGCTGTGCTTAGCTAAGTAGAAACCAGCCAATAGGGCTCCAATGTGCTTCCAGCAAGCATGACACTCCCACCTTTTCATGTTCCTTGCTCCTCCTTCCTACACAATGGTGTTAGAGCATCTACACGGTTAGGTGCAGTCGGACACATATACATTTTCCTGTTCAAATTGCGATTCAGCATATGTCCCTTCATTAGCATACCCCACTGCCTTAAGCCCTAGTTATTGCTCTATTCCCGAGCCTTCCCCCTTAGCAACCATTGTTCCCTGCCTATGTTTTCTTTTTGTATGCCATTGACTATAATGGCAAAATGCAGAAAGTAGTTCTACTGCAGTCCACCCCCCCATTTCTACTTTTAAAATAAAGAGAGATTCCCTTTTGCTGTGGTGAACTGTCCAATAAATAATCCACAAACCAAGAGACAGCTGGTTCACCCAGGCTAACACTGTCCTGAAAAGCAAATAAACTGTCTATACAATCCAGTAACATTTTTTTTGTTAAAATCCAGAATTTAATGAAAAGAATAAAATAAAACAAAATAAGAACAAAAATAATAAAAAATTAAGTCCCTTGTCCAGCAATAAGCACTTTCAAATAGTTCTTCTTCAGATTGTATAATCAAATGGGACATTCATCTGTATATATAAGCCAGTTAAAATTATTCACCCAATGAGGATATCAACACCAAGGTTCCAGCCAATCCATGTTTGGATTTCTCCATCTGATTTCCATAAACCGGGTTAACAATCCCATTTTCTAAGTGGATACCTCACACAGCTTGTTAATGTTCAGTACTAATGAAATATGCAAAGTAGGTAATGTTAGTAACCAATAGTACTTCCAAAAGAAGTAACAGATGAAGCAGCTGACTTTCATGCGTGCTTAGATGCATGCCTCACACTAATGTATTGGAGTCAGAATATGCAAAATAGGTGAACTAAACAGCCAATAGTGGCTTCCAAAAAACAGCAAAAGACAAATCCGCCAGCCTTCATGCATTCCCATTGAAAAACATGTCAAATAATCCCAAAAGCAGTTCTCTACATATTTCTAATATTCAATAAAGGAAAAATGGCACGAACAATAAACAGATGATCCAAATAGCCAACGATGGCTTCCAAGGAGCGGCAAAAAACTAATCTGCTGACTTTCATAAATTCCTATTATGAAACTTCTTTTCTTTGATCTAATTAACCCAAAAGAAGTTTTTCACATATCTCTGATGTCCAGTGATGGGGATGACAAAAAAATAATATATATAGTAGTAAGCATCGCTATCAATAAAAAATAGGCGATGTCATTACTAAAATTTCATTTCTCAAGACAGGAATATAGCAGAACAATTACTAAATGACAATAAATGTCAAGGATCCATGTCTTGCATGACCACATTTGTACCTTGATAAATTCACATGGTGACTGCCTATAAGTTTTTCCTGTGAAGAGTATAGGTATGTTATGTCACTCTAGCAATGTATGCAAATTTCAGACTTCATTTCATCCATCCAAAGTCAGTATATATAAGTTTCTAACTTCATCCCATCCATTCAAGATCAATAGGGAACTTTTACTAGAGTTCCACCATCTCTGTGCAGATGTTTATCATATTGTCTAGTTTTGTATTGATGAAACCAGAGCAGGAAAGATATGGGCATATTAAACTACAAATAGCATATGTCGACAGCATCAAATCTTCTAATCTTGACACTAACATAATCGAACTTAATCAAACGTCCGTTAGGATATAAATGCTCTTATAAAACAAAATAATAAATATGTTATTTCACTATAGCAATGTATGCAAATTTCAGACTTCATTCCATCCATCCAAGATCAATATGTATAAATTTCTGACTTCATCCCATCCATTCAAGATCAATAGGAAATTTTACTAAGATTCCACCATGTCTCTTCAGATATTTATCATTCATCACTTATGATCTCGTTAGCTCATGGTCGATCTGCGTCTCTTCAAGACAGGTTTCAACGGTATAACTATTCAACCTCAGATGTTGATCAGGTCTAAGGTTCATTATCCATTTGGTTTCCCTAAGTTCAGTTATGTTCTCAATATCCCCTTTTTTGGGCCAATATGTATGGTCTCTATAGCTTTATATGAAAACAAGTGATCTCTATGCTGTGTGTGTGTGTGTGTGTGTGTGTGTATATATATATATATATATATATATATATATATATGTATATATATATATATATATATATATATATATATATATATAATTTAGAAGTAGACTCATATACATGCATACATATATATATATATATATATATATATATATATATATATATATATATATATATATATTTATTTATAAATAGGCCTACCTCTAAATTTCAAAGTTTCAAAACTACAAATTTCTTATGGTCAAGATCATAAGATCGAAGTTTTTAAACATCAGAATATAAATTAAAAAAATCTTTTTTTTTAGTTTTTGCAGGGGGGCCAAGTTCCCCTGCACCTCCCACATTCCCAGCTAATTAAATATGCCAACTCCAAGATCACACTACAGCAAGGAAAATGGTAAATATACCATTCCTTTCTGTACGGCGATCTCCATTTAAATGGTTTGAAGTTTCAAAACTTTGATCTTATTGTTGTCTCAACCATAAGAAATTCAAAGTCTTGAACCTTTTAAATTTAGAAGTTGACCGATATCTATCTATCTATCTATCTATCTATCTATCTATCTATCTATCTATCTATCTATCTATCTCTCTCTCTCTCTCTCTCTCTATATATATATATATATATATATATATATACTTTTTTAATTTCTCCTGGTCTTTTGGGTTTCTAACATCATGATGGGAATGGACCCCATTCCTTAGTCAAAGTATGATTAAAGTTCATGAAATTAGTATTGCTTCCATCGTTGATGTCAGCCAAAAGTGCATTGATGTCAGCCAAAAGTGCTCTTTGCAGCACCCATAATGTGTGCAGTAATGACTCATTCTGCAATTCATATGGGTTTACTTGTATTGGCAACATATCTAAATATGATTGTAGATTCTTTTTCACAAAACCCATTGCTCCTACTACTATTGGAACTGTCTGGGTATCTTTCTTCCACATTGATATAATTTCTGCCTGTAGATTCTGATATTTTATGACTTTGTGTCTCTCTGTACGCAAGACAATGTAGTCACTGGGTGTGGTGATTTCAATGAGCAATGCTACTTTTGTCTTCTTTTCCTGGACCGCTACATCTATTTTTCTAGCATCCATCTTTTGAACTGTTGGTGATGGGTGATTCCATGCGATGTAATCTTCATCATTTTCTATGATGCTTTGTGGCTAATGTTTCCAGTGTTTTTCAGCTACTTCAGTACCATAACATTTGCATAATCCCAAGTGCAACAGTCTTGCCTCATTATTATGCCTTTCACTATACAGTCTTTCTGCCATTAGTATGTCACAACCAGCAATGAGGTGTGCAACTGTTTCCAATTCAGTTTTACAAAACCCTACATTTGTCTGTTTCTCTCACATGTTGAATGGACTTAGTAAACCAGCATGTACATAGCTCACTATCTTGGGCCACCAATATTAACCTTTCATCTCTAGGCTTGAATTCACCTTAAGCATTCCTGCATTTGTTCCTGATCAACATGAGGTTCTTCCAGAGGTTTTCTATACTTGCAACTACATGAATTTTCCACATTACTTGCCTTCTCATCAAGTCCTTCACCTTATATTCTTTCTTTTTTTTTTTTTTTTTTTGGCACATTCACTTGCTGCCTGATTTTTAGCTACTTCTGATTTGATTTCCATTCCTACTTGACACCAATATGCTTCTGCTAGATTAGGCACAGAAGTCATCTTAAAATTAGTCTCCTCATGTTTCAAAAGGTTTGGGTCTTGCAAGTTCAGCAGAGATTTATGGAGTCCCATGATTGCAGATCTATACATGTAATCAATTTCAAGGAGGCCCATCCCTCCTTTGGAACGAGGAATATATAATCTTGGTATACACTGATTTTTATAAATCATTGGATGAGCATGGAGTATCCTTCTTGTTTTCTTATCTAATCTATCGAACATGTTTTGGGGCCAGTCAACCACTCCAAAACTATAAGTTAGGACAGGAAGAGCAAATTGGTTTATAGCTTAGATTTTGTTCCTGGATGTCAATGCTGTATTCAGGATTAAGTCTTCTAAAGTATTCCTTACTGAGTTTTATTCACATTTGCTCATGTTTTATTGTTAATCCGTCATCAGTTCCCAAATATGAATGTACTCCCTCTTGCTCATGTTCTTTTATATCACATTCTTATCCCAAACTGATGTTTTTCAGGTGCTGCAGTTTTCCTGCTTTAAAGGTTGCTTTTGCACATTTATCAAGACCTAATGACATTTTTACATCACCTAAAATAGTTTTGACAACTTGCTGTTGTACTTTAAGTTCCTCATCTGATGAGCTATACAGTTTTAAATCATCAACAAAGAGAAGATGAGAAGTCTTTACACGTTGTTGCTTTCTGGGAGCCAAATTATAGCCATGTCCTAAGCTTTTAAGTAGACAGCTTAATGGGTTAAGGGCAAGATAGAATAGCAGCGGTGATAGGGACGCACCCTGAAATATCCCCCTTTGATGTTTTATCCCTGGGATAATAATTTGTCCTTTATCATGGCTTAATTGCAAAGTGGTGTAGCACTGTTTCATGGTCACTGTAATGTAGTCGATCAGTGTAGGGTGTATCTCATATATTTTTAAGCACTGTTTTATCCATGAATGTCGGATACTATCAAATGCTTTTTTGTGGTCAATCCATGCCATACTTAGATTCTGCCACTTTTTGCAGTTCTCCACTATGACTTTATTTAACAACAAATGATCCTTTGTTCCATATGACTTTCTTCTACTGCCATAATTGAGTTTTCTTCTAAATGACTATAAACTCTGTCATCAGTTCCCATGTATAGCTTATACATCATTGGAAGGCAAGGTACTGGTCTATAGTTTTTAGGGTAGCTTGCAGGTTCACTCTTAAGTAGGAGAATTGTTTTTCCTGTTGTTAGTCAGGTTGGTGTCTGTTCAGGGTGTGCATATAAATAATTCTTGCTCATAGCAAAATCATTGTGCAAAGATGTTAATACTTTTAACCAGAAGTTAGGTACTGCATCTGGAGCTGGTGTTTTCCAATTGGAGGCTTTTCTTAACTTTGTTTCAATCTCTTGGCTGTTACTTCATCCCATTTCATATCCTGCACCTTTAAACTACTTATTCTTTCTTTTACTTCTGCAGTTCATTTAGCATCTTTGTTATGTTCCACAGGATCTTCATACATACTTATCCAAGATGTATCTATTGCTTCTTTTTTTGGTGGTCTTTCAATTCATTTTATCTTGTTTCTCATTTCTCTGTAAAACTTTTTTGGATAATCAATAAATTGCTTATTTTGTACTTTTCCTTTATATTTATCTGTGTATCTTTTAAGTTTTTCCACCTGTGCTGAGATTTTTAGCTTTTTTGCAATAGTGCATGACAGATCCTGGTCTGTTCTAATACTGTGCATTGCTTTTATTACATCTATCGTTCTTAGTATTTTTGTTTGTATATCCACCTACAGACATACACACATGTACAAACAGACCCACACATAGAATCAAACAGGCTGTAATGTTGTATTAAGCAGTCTCACACAATCACACACACACACACACACACACACACACACACTCTCTCACACACACACACACACACACATATATATATATATATATATATATATATATATACATATATATATATATATATATATATATATATATATATACATACACACACACGCACACGCACACACACACACACACACACACACACACACTTATCACACACACACACACATATATATATATATATATAAATATATATATATATATATATATATATATATATATATATATAGATTTCATATTCATGTCAAATTCATAAACATGCTAACCCTATCTCTCCTAGACCTGTTTTATCAGGTAGAAAATGCCTCACTGAACCCATATCAGTTTTTAGACTCCTGTTTGAAGCTATTGTTGTCTTCTACAATGACCCATATTAAAGATACTACACATTTTACATTTATTGGATGACATACATATAATCATACTGAACACAATTGTTACATACATTTGGTGCACTGCCTTTTTATACAAATATCCATCATGATGATGCACAGGCAGTTAAATCTTTTTTTTTTTTTTCAGCAATCACCTGTCTCACAATGAATGTGTTGTATTTTGCTGTCAGTTCTTGATGTGGGTTTACATATGAATGTATTGTAGTACCAAGGTAAATTTATCATCAGCTACATGCCACCACTGCAGGGGTAGCTTTTGCTTCAACATGTCGCAATCAATTTTTTTTAACTTTAAAATAGCTGTAATCAGCACAACAATACTTGTAATCATTTGATTGAAATGTGGAGGAGATACCTTGATGATTTTTAGATCTTATGGAGGGCAGTGATACCAAATTAAAAGAATCAGAGGGGGCACATTCAAGAACAGTTATGGGATTTCATTCACTGTATGTTAACAGTTATTTACAGCTCATTTTTTGATGTTCAGATGAGTAAATTAATTGATGGCTCTGTTAGCGCTTACATATGTTGAAAGCCATTCACTAGGAATGCTCTTATATCTTTCGATAGCTGTCAGCTACAGCTCAAAAATTTTTTTTCTGAATTTCATGCAATAGCAAATGCACTAAAACAACACAAAACACCATGTAAATAATAAAGATTTATTGCTTTCCTCCTACATTATACAGTAGACACCATCTAAACAATTTAACTAATACAGTCATGCACTATATCAAGGAAAAAAACACACAAGGCAGAGTCACACTGCAAATAATTAAGAAACATAAACAGCATACAAATATGCAATATACATTTTCAAATCCTCCTTAATCTTTTAACTTTATGAAAAGATTTTTATAATAATGGGTTATTTTAATGCTGTACTTTCATTTCCCATTCCACATATGATGACAATTCTTATATAATAAGGTTCAAAATACTATCAGCATACAATGAAATCCCCCTGCCCCCAGTTCCATATCAGTTTTGGTTTTTACAGGATAGTCATTTTAAAAACAAGTTAAAAATTAGAAAAACTTTATAGCAAATGTGTTTTCTTGTCTAATCATTTAGTCTATTTCTTTTTTTCTTTTTCTTTTTCTCTTTTTGTGTAGTTTTCCTTAACTTATTATGAAAAATATTACATACTCTGAATTTATTTGTGTCAAAGGTATTTGTTGTAATAGTCTTACAAACAGGAAGTGACTCTAGGTTCATAGGTTCATATGTTGGTACTAGGCTATCGGCCCTAGGGCCTATGCAAGCCTAGCCATAACAATTCCCTGGATATTTTTTCCACAATATTTACTTCTCCCGGGCCCTGTCTAGCAGGACGACTGACATGATACCCGGGGTGAATTTCCTATCTCCCATCCAATCATCAAGGTTCCTTTTGAAGAGGGCCAATGAGGCACTCTGCTTGATATGTATGGGCAGTCTATTCCAGAGTACAGGGAGGGAGTCTCTGGGTCAGGAATGTATCCCTCTGGCATGTTTTGTTCATTGTGATGACAAGGTTTAGATCCCAGGAGTGTGTGACTTTGAGGGATTGGGATTTCTTTAAATGAAGCATGTCCAACAGCTCAGGGTTTGACATGGCCTTGTATGTTAAGCAGAGATTGCCTCTGAGTAGACGATATGCCACAGAGTATAGCTGGGGTTTTTTAGATGGTCAGTATATGGCATCTGCTTTAGGCCTGTGATTCTTTTAGTGAGGTATTCCTGTGGCCTTTCCAGCTGTTGCAGATGTCTTGTGAGGTACATACCAAATGAGGCATTATACTCTATAATGGGTCTAATGAGGGATGAGTACAGTGGGACAATGACCTCCTTTTTCTGGATGAAAAGCCCTTAGTGATGAGGTGTGCCACATGGAAGGATTTCCTGACTGTTGTGGCAATGTGGTTATCGAAAGTGAGACCACTGTCCACCTGTGTCCCTAAGTCTCTCATCACACTTTCGATGTTCAGTGTCCTGCCACCTATGTGGTAATTCATGGGTACATGTTTTTTTCCAAAGGGGATAACTATACATTTCTTGGCATTAAGCTTGAGCCCATGGCTCTGGCACCAGGCATCTGTTTCTGTAAAACCCTTTTGTACAATATCCACATCATTTGGGGATTCAATAATGGCTCCCAGTTTGCAGTCATCTGCAAACTTTGTTAGCCAGAGTCCCTTAGTGTTGGCCTGTACTTCAGAGATGTAGATGCCAAGCAAGAGTGGTCCAAGGTCTGAGCCCTGAGGTACTCCACTTGTCACTTGTCTGGAGCTGGATTTGGAGTCGGCTACTTTTACTGTCTGGGTTCTGTCAGTAAGCCAGTTAGAAACCCATTGAGTGATGTAGGGATTTATGCCCAGCTTATTAAGTTTATCTATGATTCCAGAGTGGGGGATGGTGTCAAAGGCCTTGGCGAGGTCCAGATAGGCTGTATGGACTGCCTTACCCTCGTCCACAACTCTGGAGACTGATTCAAAGAAGTCACTCAGATTCAGGAGACAAGATCAGCCCTTCACAATCTATCCCTATCCCTGGGATTCAGCAAGCAGCCGTACAGGAATGAGTTATTCCTCCATGGCAGGGACTGCTCCTGTACAGCATGGCAGCACACCTTGCATATTCATGAAGGCATGCTGCCTGTGCTGTTAAACTTACACTGTGCCATGTACAAGTGCAGGGGTTGTGTCTGAGAGCAGTGCTCTCACAATACACATGCCCTTGCACTTCAGAACTGCCTTTTGGCAATTAAAATGAGCACGAACACTCATAACACCCCCAAAACATCAGGAACATACCTTTCAACTGTACAGATTTTTGCAGAGATGTTTGTCTCATATTTTTGGTGTGTTCCTCCTAAAATATGTACCTTTCTGGAAAATAGCTGAGGATTGAAGTCATTAAATAATGACAAACATTTGAGTTTAAAAGACTCTACATCCTTCAGAAAATCCATGCTAATGCAAGATCTATCATGATATCAGCTGTCTAAGTTTGTACGAGCAATATTTAAAATCTGTCCTTATTTGTCCCACCATAATTTTAGGGTATGTCCAGAGTTTTGCTCCAAGAGGCTGAGATGTACGCCCACCATGAAGCAGAAAGCTGATAAAAGTACATGGTTTAGCATTAGCAGGGATATTCTGAAGGGTATAGATAAAATAACACAACAAATATTTTTTTTTTTATAAATGCTATAAAGTTTAAGCATAGCTGCGTGGGTGTGCCCGTTGCTTAGCTACAGTTAGTCCAGCTTAAACAGCCCAAGAAGTTAAATAACAAGAGACATCCAACATAAGCAGTATTGCAGAAGTGTAGTGGTTAGAGCATATGCTTTGTGAACACCCATTCCCGGTTCAATTCCCACTATAACCAATTCACATTTTAAATGTGACAGCAGTGCATAAACTATTTTTTTTTTAGTATTACCTACTAAATAACATATATTTGTTAACCAAAGTACTGCATTAGGTCCAGATGGAAGGTATCAGTGTAATAAAGTTGTGAAATCCCCATATAAACACAAGTGCCCCATACAGTATAGTCACACATGAATAAATGCAATAAAAGCACATTGGGGTATGTCAGAGACAGTAAACAAATTTACAATATGTAATGAATGATGAATCAATGCCATACAGCAGATAGATTGGTTAAGGTATTTGCCTTACAAACACAATGTGCAGAGTTTGAGTCTCACAAGAGATAATTAGCTAAGCTTAAAATGGCTCGCAAGTGCAGTTAGCTTAGTACTAATCTATGAACCTATGAACCTATAGTCTATAAAATGAAAAATAAGCAACGCTAAGCACTGCACAGCTCTGCTTACCAGGTGTAAGCAATGTGTAAATATGAATGCTAAGCAATGAGTAACCCAGCTAAATGGATTTGCCCATTGGTAAGCATTGCTGAACCTGTCCCTTTAAGCAATGCCACCCTTAGCTAAGCAGGTTTGCCCATAGCTTAACTTAGCTCAGCATATTCAAAACTGTCCAATCACTTCAAAGGGTGGAAATCTGCCATATTTAAACCCCACAGGCAGGAATACAGGTCATAACTGGTTGCGGCTTCCCACTCTAAGCAGCATGGCTGGAGTCAGAAAGGGATTGCGCTTCTGGGTGCAGCGCTGGGGCATCCAGGAGTCCAAGGTCATGGCAGGACTCCTGGTAAAAAAACATGATGAGAGACTGCTGCAGGGCCATTACCAAGGCTCCCAATATAAAGCAAAATCCTGAGACTGTCTCGCCCGTGACCTCACCAGTGCCACTGGTATCCCTCAAACTGAGTAGGTCAGGCACCACTATGCTGACTTGAAACAGAGGAAGAGGGAGCTCTTGGACCTGTGGATCCAAGAATCAAGGCAGAGGGGTGATGTCTCAGCAGTGTGTAAGTACTCATACCAGTAACTGTTTAATAATGTTCAGCCTGTGTTTATGATGGATAGATATGGCTAAATATTTCTCTAGTTCCCTTATAGCTGTAGCCGAGTGGGCTGTGAATCAGAAAGCCCATGTGAGTAGGCTGCAAAGGCTGCGTCGCAAGGCTGGTGACTAGCAATCCTGCTTGCAGCAGTCATACCAAATAAATATAAAATCAGTAGAAAGTCAGCTGCCAGTATAAAAACTGTTTTGTGTATAGGTTGTACTGAATAAACTAGACAATATGACAGTAATAGTCCCATATAGTTTGTATTTAAATAAAACTGTAACTGTCTGGCAATAAAGCTCTAAATCCTGGACTGGTTGTGTTTACTCTGGTATCATATGGCATTTTTATTGTTGCATTCTCTGAATAGTAATGTTGTATTAACCACTGTTACCCACACTGTGCTACATAATAAAATGTATAGGAATGTCTGTATAAGACTGTCGTAATTACAAGGTCAGATTGTACAACTGAGAGAGACTTAGACAGAAAACACTGAAGAGATAGACAGCAATATCCAAAAAGCATGCTCTACTGTGACTTAAATTGTTGTACATTTAGCAGACACAGCCATAGTTCGAATCCTGGGAGTGATAGTAAGCTGTATGCATAATCATACTTCTCAACTGTACAGATTTGTTCAGAATGTCCAGGTCATTCGCTCATATTTTCTGCCTGTTACCCTGTCCCCCTTGCAAATCAGTGGGATGATGTCAGCATTTTAGGCACCATGCGTGAATGGGCGTACCTTCGTTGAAGGTTGTGTGTCAGGCCTGGCAAGCCGGTACATAAAAATCAACTGCCAATCATTAGCGGACCGGAGTTCCGCTGTGGCGACCCCTAACCGGGAAAAGCCGAAAGAAAGAAACAAACAAACAAATAATGATATACATCTGATTTTCAGACCTCAAAACCTTCAGAAAATGTATATGAAAACAAACCTGTCACTCTAGCAACTCACCAAAAGTTTATGAGAGCAATATTCAAAATATGTCCCATTTCTACCCCCATGTTGTCAAGCTATGACCAGAGTGTGTGCATTAACAGATTGAGAGGTATGTGCATAATATTAACTCGGAATCTGGGAATATGTGTGGAAACAGTCAGGTAGTGTTAACAAACATTCCCTCCACAGGTCTGTCAGAATAGAAAACTGTGCCTGCCAATAAAGATCGAATCCTGGACTGGTAGTGTTTACTCTGGTATTGTATGGTTGACATGCAGCATTCAGAACATCTGATATCAGAATAGTATTGTTGTGTCAACCACTGTTTCTCACACTGTGCTACATAAAAACATGTCTAAGAATGTCTGTATGAGACTGTTGTAATCACAAAGTCAGATTGTACAACCACAAGAGACTTAGACAGAAAACACTGAAGAGATAGACAGCAATATTCAAACAGCACACTCTGCTAACACTTACATTGTGGTATTTTTATCAGACAGACACAGCCATGGTTTGAATCCTGGGACTGGTAGTAAGCTGTATGCATAATCAAACCTCCCGAATGTACAAATCCTTTCAGAATGTCCAGATAATTTGCTCATATTTTCTGCCTGTTCCCCTGTCCCCGTGTCAAATCAGCAAATAATGACATACATTTGATTTTCAGACCAGAAAACGTATATGAAAACAAATCCTGTCACTCTATCAGCCCTCCAAGTTTATGAGAGCAGTATTCAAAATATGTCCCATTTCCATCCCCATGTTGTCAATTTTTGACCAGAATGTGGGCAATAAGAGATTGAGAGGTATGTGCATAATATTAACTTGGAATCTGGGAATATGTGTAGAAACTGTCAGGTAGTGTTAACAAACATTCCCTCCACAGGAATACCAGGTAAGAGATGTATGAATTTAGCTATAAGACAGTTGAAGTATACACTTGTTTACAAACATACCATTGGCAGAACCAAGACCATAGGGTAGTGTAATAATACATCTACCTGAATGACTAGAGCAATGATCATTAAAATTGTGAGAACTACAAGGATATATATATATGTTGTTAATTGACATCTCTCTCTCCCCCCCACCATATCTGCAACAATAATCTAAATACACAAATCAATGGGTATGTTTACCCCAAACCAACTGTTGGGACATGTGTCCTATTGTTCAATAAATATTGAAATGTGTTGCTATTAATGTTCCATATTGAAATACTATCATTGGTGGCCTGTTGCTATCAATGTAACCTGCATGCCATTGTAATGACCACAGTGTTTCCATATATGCATGTGTTCTGTTTGCTATGCAACTGTTCCAAATCTGGTGTTTTGGGTTAATGGGAATATCTATGCATGCTGTTATAACTAATCCTGGATTGTGTTGACTATTACAAACCCACATGTTTTAAAATTGCAACACCATAGCACGTTTGGGAAGGCCGGTCCCAGTGGGCCCACCTCTCCCCTCATCTGGCTATGACACCAGGCTCCAGCACATCTGGGACCCACCCCGGGACCTCCTTGTCTGCTGTTCCTGCACCACCTTCGGGTAGAACTGTATCAGGGTATGGGGCTTGTCCCTTTTGGGAGCGAGCGCATACAGGAAGCTGTCACCCATAGTCAGGTCTGGGGCTTGGTGCGTAGCAAGCTCCTCAGGGAGTTTGGAGATCAGCTATGCCAGCTTGAGGACCATGTGGCACATTTAGCAGGTCAGGCTGCCACTCCTACCCAGCCCCCAGCACAGCCACCTTTGGGGCTGTGAAGG
>NC_056729.1:856734099-856741599 GCF_019279795.1 Protopterus annectens | reverse complement strand
AATTGAATGTAGCACTTGGTCTGTAATAATGAGACAGATAATTTTGAAAGCTGGATATGTGCCATCAAGACTTGCTGTAATGATGTCCTGCTGAACAACTGCTATGGACATAGCATTTGGCCCTGTGGGCAGTGGGCCATTCCTGTCAACTATGCGGATCTGCACAGAATGACAAGATGTAAGCCATCATAGTGTTTGTTCTGTTCCTCCAAACATGTATAGCTTAATAATGATTTATTTCTTTACCAGATTCCCAGTTAAATTCCATTTTTCCATTAATCTTTTAGAAGATTTGCTGTGTGATGCAGTTCAATGTGCAGCATCATGTAAACATGCTTAATGATGAGAAAATGACAATTACTATGTTTTGCTTCCAACACCTGTGCTAATTAACTGGCTTTGTGCCTTGACAGGCTAATGCACTATTGTTCAATTCAGATGGTACTGGTTTTGATGTAGGCTGTAGGTGAACTTTTCAAATATGATTAGTATGTTGTCACATGTAGGTAATAATAAACCAAAATTTAGCTTAGCTTAGTGATGCTGTGCATAACTGAGCATTACACTATGATTCTTTAAAGAAATGAAAATTTGGGAGATAGGAAAGTGGTGAAACACAATGCAAGCAAGGGGTAAAACATAATGAAAGACAGGTAGGAATGTGCAGGAATGGTGTAGGAAAGAACCATAGCTATCCATTTCTTGTACAACAACAGCTGTACATTTATACAGATATTATACATGAATTTGGACCTTCAAACCCCAGAGGGAGAGGTGAAGAGAACATAAATGTGTAGTTAAGCCAGTTGAACCTTAGTTGTATCCACTGAACATGTGCAAAAAGGATAGCTATGTATGGGGTGATATTTGTTTTTTTTTTTTTTTGTGGGACAGGTTCCCATTTTTTTTCAGGAGAGAGTGGAGCGTTGGGGAAGGCATGTAGGTATGTATTGGGAGGTAAGTTGGGTAGGAGAGGTTGCATTTGCAGACAGACAAGACAGCATACAGGGGCAGTGTGTGACACATGAGGAGGTATACACATTGGATGGGGAGGGTGTTGTGGAATCAGAGATGCATGTTCCCCCAGATGGCAGCAGCAGCGTGACTGACATCCCCACCCATGGGCAGTCAATACTGCTCCTTCACTGCCCCTAAGGTGGCTGTGCTGGAGGCTTGGTGCCAGGGCTAGCAGGCCCCTCCAGGTTGTCTAGCATGTCCTCAGTCCAGCGCATGCATTGTTCATAGCTCCTATGCACAGTCCTGTGCATCATGGCTGGTAGTTTATCTTGGGTGACTACTGACCCTCAGCCACCACTCCCAGGGGGGAAGGCCCTGTCCTCTGAAGTGGTTCCACATGAGAGTGCTGCAGGGCCAGCAGAGGGCGTACCAATGGCCCAAGTCCCAGATGTGCTGGTACCTGGTGTCACAACCGGCTGAGTTTGGGTAGGCAGATCAAGAGGAACCAGCCTAACATGTTGTGCTGTGGTGATAAATTTATAGCAATGTGTATAGGCTAGTTATGAACAAAACATTGTGTTAGTATAACAGCATGCCAGAACATTGGAAGTAACCCATTAACATATGAATGCATATTATATGGAACACAGCAATAAATGACATTACAGTCAGTATAGCAAGAGCGTACCAGTAACAGTTATGGCATAAGACCAACAAGATAGGTAATTCAACAAGATATGTTAATATGCAACCATTGTAATACATAACAATAATAAAAACAGGCCTCAAAATAAAGTTTATAGAACAGCATATGTTAATAGTAAACCATAACCAATGAATTACAATAGCAACAACTGTGCACTTGCAAACACTTTTAGCTGAATTTGGACTGTCACCTCCAGAGAGATGGGTGATGACAACATTAATGCATTGTCAAGCCAATTAGACCAAATTAAGTGTGTCCAGTGGACACATATGTGAAATGGAGAGCTATGTATGGGATGAGATTTTTTTTTGAGACAGGTGCCCTTTTTTATTTTTTTAAGGACAGAGTGGAATGTTGGGGAAGGACATAGGTATGTGTGGGGAAGGTAAGTTGGGAAGGTGAGGTAGCATTAGCAGACAGACAAGACATACAAGATGGCAAAAAAGGGTTGATGAGGGACACAAGGGGGGCGAACACCTTGGTTGGGGAGGTAGTGAAGGGAACCTGGTCCCATGGACATCAGACACGTTAACAGTGTGATTCAAGTTCTCACCCATGGGACTGGCAGAACTGCACCTTCAGTGCTCCTGTGCAGGCAGTGTCTGACACTGACACCTGCTGCCAGACTGTTGCACCAGGATGGACAGCATGCTCTCCATCCAGCATAGGCATGTGCCCTCAGTCTGCTGCACAAGCCTGAGCACCATGTCTGACAGTTGTGCATGGGTGACATATTCATCCACTTCTGCCTCCACTCCCAGAGGGGGGCACATTCCCTGCCTGTGGCATGGAATTACCTGAAGAAGTAGGTAGTGCAGGAGCAACAGGGGGAGTGACACCAGGCTGCAGCACAGACATGCTTGGCCCCAGTGCCTCCGCCATGGGAGCCAAGGTAGATGGATTACCAGGAACCAGCTTACCTTGTTGCACTGTGGTATATAAAAGAGAAACATAATGGAAAAAATAACCCAAACAAATGTAATGAATAAGATAAAAGTAAACAATAATGAATAATGGAATAAAGTGAAAATTAATATAATGAAGAACACAACAATAAATAATGTTTATAATGAATAATAGTAATGGATGGCTCAGTGGTGCAGCAGTAACATTGTCACCTCACAGCAAGAGGTTCTCCAGTTCGATTCTCAGCTGGGATGCCTTCTGTATGGTGTCTGTATGTCCCCCCTGCATTTGTGTGGGTTTCCTATGGGTGTGCCCGTTTCCTCTCACATTATAAAGACATAAGTCTGGATTGTTTCGCCCTGGGCCTCCACTGAAAATTGGCTTTGTTCCAAGTCAGACTTTCCCAGTTAACAAATGTTAAATAAAATAAATAAAATGTAAATGAAATTTCTAACAAAAAAGCAATATTAAATTATACATAAGGACAACATAACAGGTAATAACAAATAATATAATAGCACATAATAATAGTAAATATATTGATTAAATAAATGAGAATGGGTGAGATGAGAGAAGAAAGGAGAACATTAGTACCTTCACAGATACTATAATAAAACATACTACAAATAAGTACTTTTAGATATGTTAGATTTTACTTGTAACACTGTTGACTGCTATGACATTTATTATTTGAAATAGTAGCCTATTCCATACACGCACACTATAGTATAGATTATATTGCATGCAGCAATCATTCAGTGTTGCTTATATTGTCTATATGATGCCCCATGTACATACCTCTCAACCTGTTAGCACGAGACATTATGACCCAAGCCATACATAATGCTGGAACAAAGACACGTCAACAGTGAACATTCTTACATAGTGTGCTCTTGCAATAGTAGTAAGGTGTTTGGATAGCAGATTTGCTATTAAAATGCATTTACAAAGATGTCTAATATCTGCAGTTCAGAGGACTGACATTTTTTTTTCTGACACTGATCATCAGCAATGTGGCAGAGACTGGCCAGTAAAACAAGATCTTATACCAAACAGACCACACATATGGGGCAATATTCAGTACATTCTGCAAAAATTGTGACAGTAGAGAGGTATGTCCATGTACAGTGATTACACTTGACAGAGGACATTCAAAGCACAAGTCTATGGCTGTGCACTTCACATGCAAGTATGGCTATGCTTTATGGATGAAATGCTAAAACAGTATTGAAAACAGTACAATGTTCTGTTGGCTTGTGTAGGATTAGAGCCCATAAGCAGTGACTACAGTAATACTGAGCATTTTATTTGAAATACAACATTATCACAGTACTGTCTCCTTTTACACTTTATTGATTCATGTTGTTTCAAGTCTTGCATTTGCACTTGTGGATAGCTGCCTAGGAGTTCTGTTAACATACGTTTGCCCTATTAATTTACTGACTGCAATCAACAGCATATTTCTGACAATGAGCGGACCACAACATTCACTCTTAATCTGGGTATTCAGCAATATTAACTAATGGTTGAAAGCTATGCTACACAGTAGTGCATGCTTACTTGCTTTATCTTGCCTTTACAGTTCAGATATGCACTGACATATTAATGAAAGTCTGTGATGGTCCAGGTATTTCATACATGACTGTTAAGACTGCAATGTCTGTATTTTTTTATTTTTATTTTTTGAAGTTATGCATTCCTTTATTATGTTATTGATTTTCTTACATGCCACACATTTGCCTCAACCTGGCCAAATGCCTTGCATAGGACCACGTGTTGCAAGCCCTCTCTTCTGCAGCTGTGTAAGAGAGGGAAACCATTATGCAAACCATTTTTGCATAGATTCCACTTGTATATTTATACATTACTAGAAAATATACTAATATATCTGTGAGGTGTTACCTGCCTGTGCTTCTTAGATCCACTGATCCAAAGTACCCCTCTTCCTTCATTGGAGGTCATCATAATAGTGACAACACTGTTCACCAGTGTGAGGGATACCACTTACAATGGTCTGGTCCCTGCTCAAACTATTCCAGGCCTCAGACTTACATTCTGAGCCAACATAGTTCTCGTGCAGCAGCTTGGGGACCATGGTGCTGTATCAGGAGCCCAAAAAAATTCCTAGACTACTGAACAGCCCAATGCTGTGTTTAAAAATGCACTCCTTCCCCCATGACAGCCATATCCTCACACAAAATCAGGGTCCAAGGAATACTGTGCAATTCCAGCCTATTGCCCATTAAGTAGGATGCATTCCCACCATTACATGTCATAATGAAACTTTCAAAAACACACAGTGTCACTTAGCATCATGCAAACATAGGAATCCATGTTTAAGCAATGCTTAGCAGCATGCAAACAAGAAGAAAGCATTACCTCTAAGCAGTGCTTAGCACTGCACACTTTTTCTAAATGTAACAATAACTGCATTTAAAGTGCACAGATGTTTCAGTGACCTAACACAGTTTCACAGCAGTATATGTAGAAGGTATCAATGCCCAGGACTCAAACACAGGAACTAGTACACTATAGGTCTTCACTCAACCTATCTTGCCACAAGAGTAGTGAAGGGGACTCATGTATCTTGGGTCTATATTAAAACACCAAACATTCAAAATGTTGAGTGTTCTAATATCGAACCCTAGCAATTGAAAAAAAAAAACATCGAACATTCGGAACAGCAAATTTTTTCCTAGGGAAAAAATTTGCTGTTCCAAAACACATACACACAACACAAGTACACCAAACAAACAGCAATCCACACACATACACCTAAACTCTAACACCTAACCCTACACTAAACTATACAAACACCACTAACTATCCACTTACCTTAACCCAAACCCTAACCCTAAGGCCCGTCACTATCACACAGTCACCTCACCCACACCCTAACATTAACTCACCTAACCCACCCTAACCCACATGTCCACAGAATCCCACACTTACCTGAACCCGACCCATAACTTTCCACCAGAGCACTGAAAATACCAAAGCAACAGAAACGGACAACCAAATTCTTTCCCTAGGAAAGAATTTGGTTTCTTGTTGCTTCGATATTTTCAGCATTTGCTGAAAACAGGTCGATATTAGAACACCCGACATTTCAAATGTTCGGTGTTCTAATATAGACCCTGTATTTTCACATATACTGAAAAGGTGCTACTGTAAGTGTAGCACAGCTTTACTTTATGGTTTTGGACAGTGCTAAGCACCACACAGCTTAAACAATCAAAAGCATCTGGTTTCAGTTTTTAGATGTCCGGTGCATGTCTGATGCATAAGCGCTCAAAGATAAGCAGAGCTGAATAATGAGGCACATCATGCAAACATGAACATAAAAAGAAGAAAGAAGAAAAAAATGATTGAATGCATCTGGCTTCTGTTTCTAGATATCTGGTGCATGTCTGATGTATGGTTGTGCAGAGCTAAGCACAGCTAAAAGACATTGTGCATCACACAAATATGCACATAAAAGTTACAAAAAATAATAATACATCTAAATTAGTGGTGTAATTTCATACACAGCTGTGGCATTATTTCTTATACTCCTTTCGGTCAGGTTAACAGGCTGACAGGTATGTGGGTATGCCATCGGTGTTACACGGATTCAGTATCCATGTTCTGTGAGGTTTCATGCAGTGAACCCTCCCTTAGACTTGCTGCACTACTAATATGCATGGCATGCTGCCAAGGGAAACTTGTGATTGTGTCAGTGTTGTGCTAGTTACTTATAAAAGTAATAAGTTACTATTACTAGTTACTTTTTGATGAAGGTAATGTATTACTATCACCTATTACTTTTCTAAAAAAGTAATATATTACTATTACTAGTTACTAACTAAAGTAACGCATTACTTTTACATAAGTATAGTTTATCAGTTATAATATGAGATTTACTCACACAAGTAAGCACATGCATATAAGTGTATTATTAAAATTGTATACACAATGTTACAATGATGATGAATAGCATTTAACAGTTGAAAAACTCCAGCAGACTAGTCTTTATAGCTGGACAGCACAGTGGTCCAGCGGTTAGCATTATCACCTCACAGTAAGAGGTTCTCCAGTTCGATTCTCAGCTGAGGTGTCTTCTGTACAGAGTCTGCATGTCCTCCCTGTGGTTGTGTGGGTTTCCACCAGGTGCTCCTGTTTCCTCCCACATTCCCAAGCCATGCTGCAGATGGATTGGGTGTTCTAGATCGACCCTAGGTGCGTGTGTGTGTGTGTGTGTGTGTGTGTGTGTGTGTGTGTGTGTGTGTGTGTGTGTGTGTGTGTGTGTGCGTGCGCGTGCGTGTGTGTGTGTGTGTGTGTGTGTGTGTGTGTGTGTGTGTGTGTGTGTGTGCGTGTGTGTGTGCCTTCTGAGGAAGGTTGCACACTGGGCTGGCAACTCGATACCATAAAACTCTACTGCCACTTGTTCTGCAGACTGATGATCTGTTGTCATCACCCCTAACAGGAACAGCCAAAAGGAGAAGAAGATGACTAGTCTTTATAGCTAGAGTCACAAATAATAATTAACCAAAGCATACACAGCCAGCACCACAAGACCTTTAAAAAGCACATTTTGTCTATTTTCAGCAACTAAAAATCGAAACCCAAAAAGAATTTTAAAATAGAACATTACAAAAAATTGTCAAGACAAAAGTCGACTGATCATAAATCAACCCAAAGAGTCCTGCTTCATGCAGTGGGTTGGGGTATTGGGTGTTAAGCCAATGAGTGGTGAGTTTGATTCCGATTGACAGCAGTATGGAGAACCAATGCCATTTATTATACAGCAAAGTAAGGATATGATCTCTAGCAGATTAGAACTGTACAAGTGTTAAGGGGTGTTTTAGTGGGTGAGAGTCCTACAGTACCAGGCAGGGCCAGAGTCTGGTCATCATTAGCTTTCACCTCCTTGCAGTGCTAAAAAAATAAAG